>NW_010545257.1:0-10176 GCF_000687285.1 Phaethon lepturus
CGAGGAATGTAGGCCCGCAAGTAGCCCAGCCAGGAACAGATGGGCACAAACAAAATGATCTTTCTTATCTCTCATGCAAATTTTTTCAGCCCATCTACTTGGTGGGAAAAAAATGAGGCAAGAGGTTTGGCTGTGTTGGTCTTAACCATTTCTCTTCCTTCACCCAGCACCTCTTAACCAAGACCTGCCCCATGTGGGGCAAGAACATGGGGTGAACAGAAACGGGGGTCAGCTGTCTCTGAGACCACCACGCATCCCCAAGTGAGCTTCCTGCTTGGAAAGGCAACCAAGCCTCCAGTCTGCTCCTCCAGCCCGGTGGGTTCCGTTCAACATGCTCAAGGTCGTCATCTAGGCAGATGTAAAGACACATTTGGTATGCTGTAACTTTCGTAACGCCAAAGGTGCGCTTCACTTTCAACCTGTAAACACATGAGATGCACATCACAGTTAGGGATATCAAACTGGCAGGGAAAAATAATTGTCAAAGGTCCAAACACCTCTTTACCATTAAAATTGTATTTAGCTCCCTCTTCTCGTTGTAGCAACAAGGTGTGAGGAGAGAACAGCCCGACAAGAAAGATTGAGGCCTCAAGGGTAATCACATGCCACAAGCATGTACGAACAAATTCTACTTGATCCACTCATTTTTGCACAAATATCTTTCCTAAAGGAAATTTTAACTTCCTTCCCAGAAAACGTCAATTGTTTTAATGGTTAAAATTGACACCAAACCACCATATTTCTAAGCCGTAGAGTACAAAGACTCCTTTATGCTGTTTCTGCTCCCTAAATAAAAGCCAGCCATACAATTTCTGTTTTTAACTTCTATTGCTTAAAACAAATAGGGCTCTTTTTTGGCTCAACAATGTGACAGGACAAGAAGTTCCACCAATGCAGAGAACAGCAGAACAGTAAGAAATACCATTACCTGCCCAGGGCAGGGGAAGAAGGCACCTTTCCTCACTGGACTGATGGCCAAGAAGAGTCTGAGGTCTACCGATTAGGAAGAGAAAACTTCCTGCAAAGCCTTGGTAGCAAAATGTACAAGCCATATATTCTTATTACTTACTTATTAGGTATAATAATACATTATAAAATGTCCTTTTGCTTACTGCTAGAGAGATTCTGACCCTTGCTCCCACAGAACTTTTCCTGGGGTGGGGGATAGGGCATCATTTTTCCAGCCCATTTCAAGAAAACCTTTCCAGAATGGTCATTCTGTTTGCTTCTGCAAAGAAATCACTTCTCTCTTATTGTTCCAGAGCAGAACAGATTTTATTCTGGAATAAAACATGAATTTTGCCTTCTCTGAACTGCTTTATTATCACAGAATCACAGAATCATTAAGGTTGGAAAAGACCTTTAAGATCATCAAGTCCAACCATCAACCCAACACCAGCACACCCACTAAACCATGTCCTGAAGTGCCACGTCTACACGTTTTTTGAACACTTCCAGTGATGGTGGGTGACTCCACCACCTCCCTGGGAAGCCTATTCCAATGTTTGATCACTCTCTCAGTAAAGGAATTTTTCCTACTATGCATTCTAAACTTCCCCTGGTGCAACTTGAGGCCATTTCCTCTCGTCTATTGCTAGTTACTTGGGAGAAGAGACCAACACCCACCTCACCACAACCCCCTTTCAGGTGGTTGTAGAGGGTGATCCCTCAGCCTCCTCTTCTCCAGACTGAACAACCCCAGTTTCCTCAGCTGCTCTTCATAAGACTTGTTCTCCAGACCCCTCACCAGCTTCGTTGTCCTTCTCTGCACACACTCCAGGCTTATGCCTCTATGCATACCAAACACTTTTCAGGCTGTTTTTCTCCACTGTTTTTCTTACATTGTTGTTATCTGAGGTCTCCATTTGTTTCTCATGCAGAGTCATGTGGATTCTTAAGCGTAAAACATTGAATGCACCCATGTCAACCACAAAATCTATTAACCTCTTCTGTCAGGTGTGTCTGTACTGGGAATTCTAGAGTATTCCAGGGATTGTAGTTACTAACATGTATCACTATTATTTGTAGTGCAGGAACACCTGTGACTTGCACAGAATGTAGTAGTTAGAGATAGTATCAACCCCTCAATAGTCCTTGGCAGGCTAAGAATTCATATTCTGGATGTGTTTTTCTTCACAACCAGCTCCCCTTCTGTGTTTGATGAACTCAGAGGGGCTTAGCAAAAATTCCGAAAAACTAGGAACTGGCCTCCTGAGAACCTTGTCTTGGTAACAAGGTTGGGGGGAAAGAGGGGGAGATGTTATCTCTTGGACCAAATTGCTCAAATATTTTAAAACAGAGATAGGTGTGGTCCCAGTCAAGACTGAAGAAGAGGAAGGCAGGACAGCATCAAGTAAAGCAGTAGTAACAGCCAACACAAAAGCATGTCACACCAGCCATTGCTGAAAGAGGAAGGCAGTAATAGCATACCCTCCCCTTCTCTTCCGTGGGGCAAAGGCAGATGTTTAAAGTCACGTCATGCATCTAATGAAAGAAGTTTCATTCTTTCAAATCTGAGTAACACATTAGCACATTCATCCATCCAAATCCATTTAATTAACATTTTAGAACAGAAGTCAACCTACCTATCCTTAACTTCAGAAAAAAAAATTAAGAGGTATGAAATTACGGATCAGACAATAAACGTATCCATCCTCTGTTGCATCTTTTCTAAACTCGTTATAATATCCTCCATGACAGGGAGTAGCTCAGGTTTCAGCCTCACAAGCTTTGTAACATGTCTCTGCTAGAGATGGCAGCAACAGATAGAATTCAGGTCCTCTTGCTTTTCATACGAACCGAGCATGGCAAAGAGCAGGGGCTGCGCTCCTCTTGCTACAGTGTCAGGGCCCAGCGTGGGCTGGTGGCTCACCGGCAGCTGGGAGCCATGGGGACTCCCTGTGGGGGCAGCAGGGCTGGGCCCAGGTCCCACCACCCCAGCCAGGAGCAGGGCATCTGGGTGGGGGATGAGCCGCGGGGGGCAGCCCCAGCCCTGAGGATTGGGAACCATGGGCTGAGGCCATGGGGACATCAGCCCAGGGCCCAGCAGGGCTGAGGGGAGCAGGGGACTAGCCCTGTTGTGGCATTGCTGGGACAGGGGCTCACGGCCCCCGGGGGTTGACATGGCAGGATGGGGGAGGCCCTGGGGGAGGCTGGGCAGGGCCGGTAAGCCCTGTCGGTGCCATCGGGGCTCTGAGAGACAGTTCCAGCTGGTTGCAGGTTCTTTCACTTCAGTTATGAACCACATGAGGCCAGGGCATCCACTGTTCGCTAACAAGGTGACAGGAAGGCCAAATGGGAGAGCAGTGGTAATGTCTGTAGGGACCCGAGCGGGCTGATACTATTCCTTTAGGTATAGGTATAATCTAATATGCTGAGCCAGAGCCGACTGACAGCTTGAGTGCTAGTGTATTGGCAAGGTTGGATACAAAGATCTTCACTTGGCCTCACAGCCAGTGGATGGAGGGATATCCTGGGGAGTCAAAAGTGGTGGAGTGAGAGCTCTCCCAATGGATTAAAGCTACTTTTATTTAAAAGTACACATTCTTCACCAGAGTCAGTCTTTAGGATGACTGTTGAAAGCAGTGAAGTGGTGACATACTTTTAACCATATTAGGAGAAACCATCCATGTTCTTGTTCTGCAAAACAGAGAGCACAGAAGGGTGGCCCTTTGGAGCTGTCAAGAAAGCAAGTCCAGTCAAGCCTTAGGAAGCTGGCAGACATTAAAGGACTACCTCCAGCCACAGTTTTAGCCTGTCTGCAGTGAGCTAGAAGCACAAGAAAATCTGACATGCCTTCTGTGCCTCAGATACTTACTGGTAGCACGTATTGCTGTGGGGACATAAAGAAAAATAAGGTGTTCAGAGCTGTGAAGGGTAGATGATTTGGGTTGCGTAACATAAACAATCATGTCAATTGATTATAACTGTTCCTCTGGCCTTAAAGATTTCTAATATTCAAAGGACGTTTTTCTTTTCCATGTTCATAAAAAGTTGTTTTGTCATGTGAGATGCAAGTGATTCTACTGAACTGGGAATCAACATACTTGGGTTGGACACCCTAAGACTGTTATCTGTGAAATAACACAACTGTCAAGGCTATCTTCCCTCAGCTTTCTCACTTTTCCCCTTTCCTTCCAATCCCATATTAATCCATTTTTAGGCTTTGTAATCCTGCCTTGCACTATTCTGTCTTTGGACTTGCAACTAACTCCTTACCCACTTAAGCTGTCTATTTACCTTACTCCTTGGTCTTGCAGTTAAGCCCTTTGTATGTTCCTGTATGAAAAGCTTTCCCCTGGCCTTGGTTAACCATATCAATAGTTTCCCTGCTGTGACTCACTTGGTTTTTCCCTCTCCAGGAGAGGATATCAGATTTGTGAGGCATGATCCTCCTTTTGTGAGTCCACACTAATTGTCTTTACAAAGAATAGCATCCTTATTCTGCTCTTCGAAAAAGTAAAACACTCCCACCTTTTGTTTCCAAGCAGCATGGTCTGCAGGTTTTCTTTATCACATGTTCTATTTCCTCTGGAATGTATTTATCTTCTGATGTGTCTTATCTTTTGCTAGCTGTCCAAAGATCATTACCTCCTTCCTCTTCAGCCGTAACTGAGTTAACCTGACATCTGATTCAAAAGAGAGGAATTGGGTAAAAGGTACTCCTCCTCTGAACACTTGGTGCAAGGCAAAGGCAAGCGAAAGTACTATCAGTGACAGGCAGACAGGTACTATTGCCCACGTAGTGAGTATGAACCACCCCCACAACAGATGTGACGTTTAATTAAGACAGAAGAAGCGGGGAAGGGACCAACTCATGCTTGAGAGGGACAGGGAGTCAATTACACATATCGACATACTGTACAGGAAATTTTTACTCATTTGGCTACTTTTGTCTATAACCCTGACAGACGTCCTTGGAAAGCTAGGCAGCAGCTTGTGGTTATGGTAACATGCAGCACCTTCAGAGAGATCACAGCAGGCCTTCAGGTCTTACGTGACACATGTGTTGTAACTCCCATCAGCCCACATAGAGCCCTGTAGTTTTCAGGCTTTACATAGTAAAACACAGTAGATGAGGCCATGACAGAAATTATCAGTAAGGCAGACTGTTTTAAATTACTTCATAACAGAAGAAAGAAAAAATTAATATCCTAGGTATCTAGCAATTATCTAGGTACCATTGGTTAAATAATACAGCAAGTTTTGTACTGATGTTAACTTGATCCCATAATTGTTTAATTGTATTGCATTAACACCTAGGAGATGCAGTTATGGGTGAGAGTTTTGTTATGGTAGGTACAACACAAACACAGGGCAAAAATATCCAGGCCCCATTCTAGAACTAAGGAATAGATCTATTATTGCTAGGCGATAAAGGACAGCAAAGTACAAGGATTTAAACTATGGCAATATCATATTCAATGCAGCTGAGAGCAGACGCATGTAACCATCAGCCACCAAATGGTGTCTGTGGGGCCATATCTGAAGTCTTAATCTATAGCTGCCTAAAAGCTGCAACAAAAGCCATTCTGCTCACCAGAGGTCAGAAAATTTTGTTCTTTAGCACTTCTGACAAGGACATGCCATCTTCACATGCAGCACATGTGCTTAGAAGAGGGCATAAAGCAAGGGAATTACGATTAGTACTACTACGTCTATGCCACTGAAAAAATCCCAGCTGTCAGTTTTCAGTCTGCTTTGCACTTTTCTTAAGAAATCAGCATTCCAAAAATGTTTATATGAAGTTATGTCTTATTCCTCTTCAAGAATGTAATGCTGTTCCATCAATGTTAGTCAGTGCTGTAGTATTTCATAGTTACCGTAAGTGATAGCAGTGACATTCAAGAATTTTCAATGTGATGCATACAAAGAATCCCTCGAAGACAGTCCTTCCAGTATTAGCCTCTTGATATTCATACAATTTCATTTTCAGGGAATTTGTCAGGGGTTTTTAATTTATACCAGTAGACCTAAACCACAAACTCCTTCCTAGACAATAAAATTGTGATATATTTACTAAGCTGCATAGAATAATAGCTACCATTTGAATTTGACTGATGCCATAGGAACACTGGGTACAGCACATTAAATGGATTGTACTATGACATTACCATTAAGCTACTCCAATACCTTCACTCATATCTACTTCATCAAAGTGCCTTTGTTTTACTGTGTACACTATGCCCATGAACACCATCATTGCCTATATGTAAGGTGATCTTCTCAGGCAGAATTTTTAACATAACCTGAGAACACTCTATTGGTTGTTTTCAAGGCATTCTAATGTGGACATTACTTTTGAGAGTGCACTGCCATTTCAGTAGACATCTGTGAGTTTGGGAAGGATAAAGGGTTGAAGAATAATTTGATAATGGCAATTGCTCTGCTAGAGATGTGTTCTCATATTAAAGAGTAGTACATTCTCAACAACAGATAAGAAAAATCTGTTTCTGTATGGTGGTTTACTTGTCAACTGGTGGTCTGACAAAAACCTGGTGTAGTCGTGGAACACAAATAACATTCAGCAACCGTCACGTTCACTCAAGAAGTTGCACAAAACCCTCACATGTTGCTAAAAGCAACAGTGAGAATTTTTAATAAATCAGAACAACAGTTTATAAAGTGTGGTTCCTGGTCTATCAAATTTCATTTTGGTATTGGTAGGAATTACTTTGGTGGAGAACTCAGATGCCTCTGAAGGCAATGACTTTGAAGTGTCAGGGATCAAAAAGGGTCAGACTGCTCTTTAGGGAAAAAAAAGTCATGAGTCAAGGGTAACCTCAGCACAGGCAGTTCCTTCAGTGACAGGGTACAGTCCCACAGGGTCTGTCTGAACAGGGTACTCAAGCAGGATCAGGTTCAGGTGGGTGATGATAACAGGTCCTGTCAATAGTCTGGTAATCATCAGATAAGGCAAAGTAATGCATCAGGTTCTAGGTGAAGTCAGGAAATCCAAACAATTCAGGAGCAATAGAAGACAGGAATGGAGAAAGGTACACATACAACACAGCTCAGGCCAGGATGGGATGCTCAGGCCTGGACTTAAATGAGACTCCTGGGCCATAGGCAGAGGGTGTGTGGGTGATGGTCCCTGGAGAGACCAGTTAAGGCAATTAAAGCTTGTAAGTGCACTGATGGCCCTGACATAAAGTTGCAGTTTACACCCTTAAGAAGTCCTGTGGATGCAGAGTTTTGTATATTTTCCCCCATGAACCATCTAGATAATGGTTCTAGATCAGCTGATGGGATGACAGTTATCCTAGAAAGAGAGAGATAAAAGACACATTAGTAGATCATTAGTTCACTCCCCTGTCTGAAAGGAAGAGCAACAGTATCTGTCATTTCTGACAAATCTGTTTAATATGTTTTTAAGGCCCTCTGACAATGAAAGTTTGACATCACACACAGGCAACCAGTGTCCATTAGGTTTCCCTAATATTTATGCCAAGTCTTTCCCAATGCATTTCAAGCACATTGGTGGCTATTCTGTCCTCTACAAAGATAGAGACCAAATATTCCTCTTCTCTTTTTTAGGTTGAAGAACTTAGTTCATTCAGCCCTTTTTTGGTCACATTTGCTAGCCTGATGATACTCATTCTCATCAATTATCTCAGCTCTTTCTTGAAGCACTGTGGTCAAACTGAAACCCTACTATTCAACCTGAAACCCTTCTAGTCAACACATATTACCAGGATCTCACTATGATATTGGCCTCTGTCATAGTATTATAGCAATGTTGACCACATAGAGCTAGCCTGCAATCTGTTACAATTCTCAGAGACTTCCCTGAAGAACACCTGCCTGACAAATTGTTCATTGTCTGGTGCCTGTGTAGATATTTCAATATCAGAAAAGGTCCTGCATTCAACTTTAGTAAATTTCATCCCAACTTCTTATTTAGACTATATCTTCAATATCTTCAGTAAGCCAAGTTCGTTCTGAAATCTGATGTTTTCCTTCGTATTTCAAGTTATTTATAGTGGAGTATATTTCATTGTTTCAAGAGCACAACTGTCAATGTAACATAATACTTCAGACAGAATAACATTCAGATGCCCTTCATAAATGTGCCATGAGTTACTGGGGTTTTCCATAAGACCTGTTACTGTTAATCATATGACTCCTGACCTTGGCAACATAACAAGGTGTGACTGAGATTACTCATTACATTATCTACTCTATTTCTTAAAAGACGATACAACTTTTTTGTTGTTCAGTAGCACTGCGAGTACCTACCTATTCTCTAGTACCACAGTGCTTGACAATGTACAAAGCTACATAATGCACATACAGTTGGGCAAGATGCAGGAATGAAATGTTATTATTTAGGAGAGGTATGGAAAGCAGAAGTGACTTATTTGAAGTCATACAGCAGATCGCTGGCAATACTGAACGGAGAACTGAATTCCACCAAAATCCACATTGCTTCACTGAGCAGTAAAACACTTAATAATGTCAACTTGACAAGTGGTACCCAAGCCTTCACTCATGGAAACTTTTCCGTAGTTTGAAATCATATGAATGATATCTTGAAATCGAAAAGTAATAGCAAGGTTTTTGTTACTGTGCCTTCTGTGCCTTCTTCTGCAACCTCCTCAAGGTCAACAGAAGACTGAACACGTTCAGGGAGAATCTGTTCACCAGTTTAGTCATCTCTATGGCCCTTAGGAGTTTATATTACATGCTACTAGAAAATTTCACTTTCAGAGACCATTTCAGATCAATTTTTTTAAAAGAAATGTCAAACGTGACTGCGGAAAGTATAATCTATATGAGTGTTGCATATTTACTTAGCTTTCTAGAATACATCTGTACTATGCGGCACACGGGAATACAGCATAAATAAGCTTCTTACAGGCAATCCTAAAAAAGTTAAATTATTCTCTCTGGCTGTAGCACAGGAGACCCTACACTTCTAGTTTGATTTTCCTTATTTATCACCATTGTACGGTCTGGTTTTTAAGTTATGATGAAAAGCTTTTGTTATAGTCAGAACCAGGACCCATTATTGCTATGCTGAATCCTGACTACGGATTTCAAAGCAAACAATGAAGCAAGATTGCATCCTCTGTCTTGATATTGACATAGATGGGATTCAGCCACATCTGTCGCATACAAGCACAAGCCCCATGCACTTGTAAAGGAAAGGCCTGTAAGGAAGGATGGATTGATTGTTGGCTGATAGCGTATGTGAACAGTATTTTCTCTTCACAGCTTTTTGTTTTCCCACAATAATGAAGAATGCTATTTTATCCTGTTTTGACAGAAGAAAATTGCCAGACGTCTCATAAATAAAAGATTAAATCCTAAATAAAACATTAACTGGCTGAAGATGATAATTTTAAGAAAAGGCTTAAACGATCTCGCAAGATCCTAGGAGAAAGGTGTTCCACAGAAACCCAATCAGCCACTCTTCCTCAAAAATAAAGGTAGCTGTTTTACCAGAGCGTTCCAATTTAGAGCAGTACTCTTCTCTCATAGGCTCTCATGTAAGACTTTCCCACCACAAAAGCTAAGATACCTCCTGTAATTCTGTACCTAAACAACATTCTTTTTTTTTTCCCTCTTAGAAACCAGCTACTTATTAGCAACTAACTACTCCTTTTTCATCTGGGTCTGAGAATTTCCTTTATTAAGCTCAAAGAGATTCCTTACCAGAAGGGTATTTATTCTTATACTTTACATAGAAATCTAAGAGGTGTGCACTACAAAACATTCAAGCATTCTTTACTTACATTTCGGTTTACTTGATAGAGGAAGAGAAAACAAGGCCAGACAGACAGCTACTGTAAACCATTTTAGCATTACTTACTTCAGGAGTTCTATGCTGACTTAGGTGCAAAAGATCTTGCTGCAAAAGCCTTCGGAGACAAAATCAAGTCTCAGGTCTGAGAGTGTGGGAAACTTTCTTTTGGAACACAAGGAGGCCTCCACTGCAGCCTTGCTGCTTCCTTCCTTGCTACTCTGAGGTTTCTGCAAGGTCCCCACCTTTGTGACTTCTTTCTTAAACTGGGCTAAATGGGTTTCTCTTAGCAGCTTGTTAGCGTCCCTGGGGAGCACTGGGCGGTGTCCTTTTGGTAAGATATTGGCTCTGAATATGAGCTACTGGTGTGTAACTAGTGCATGGAAATGTTAACAAACCCTCAGTCAGTTTTGATCTACAGTCATATGTAG
>NW_010545258.1:0-1212 GCF_000687285.1 Phaethon lepturus
TGTGAGCACTCTCAAGACCAACCGCTCCAATATTTGTGTTTGTGCAGACTTGGGTATTTCCTCCCATGGAGGCGTCACCTCCTGTAACTCTACTACTTCATTCAACCGACCTTGAATTCATGTTTTTAAAATCTGATCTTGCTTCATGTTTTTCATATCCATACTTCAGTGGCTTTTCTACATCTGGATTCTTAATATTGACATCCAGGCAGTATTGACTACATATATTTCTGCATATACCATCCTAAATTCTTGCAATCTGAATCAGGGCTTATTAACACATTTTTGCCTTTAATAATCCTTGATGAACATGTTTGCTTTTAATTTATCAGCTTTCTCTTCAGAACTCATGAACCTTTGGGTTCCATATCATCCCATGGAACCATTTTTGAAGTTTAATTTTGGACAGCTTCCTGCTTCTCTTCTCTGCCTATTAATTAGAGATATGGAAAAAAAGGGAACCTGAACTGCACATAACAGTCAAGATATCAGTTCACCATGGATTTAAGCAGGAGCATATTGACATTCTGTATTTTGCTCTCTACTTGTTTTTTAATAATTCCTAACATACTGTTTTTCTTTTTTGACACCTGTTGAAAGCCTAGCTGATGTTTCATAGTGCCATCCACAGAGTCTTGAATAACTCCTTCATGAATTGCAGCAGGTTATTTAGAGACTCTAAAATAATAGATGCAATTTATAGTTACTAAGAATGTAAGAGTCTTATTTTGTCTGGCCACTGTCCTCGTTTCAGCCAGGATAGAGTTAATTTTCTTCATAGAAGCTAGTGTGAGGCTGTGTTTTGGATTTGGGGTGAGAAAATGTTGGCAATGTGATGAAGTTTTGAGTTGTTGCTAAACGGTCAAGGACAGTCCAGCTTCTCGTGCTGGCCCACTAGCAAGAAGGCTGAGGGTGCACGGGAAGCTGGGAGGGGACACAGCCAGGACAGCTGACCCAGGCTGGCCAAAGAGATATTCCATACCATATGACATCACACTCAGTATATAAAGCTGAGACAAAGAAGAAGGAAAGGGTGGAGGGACGTTCGGTGTGATGGCATCTGTCTTCCCAAGAAACCATTACATGTGATGGAGCCCTGCTTCCCTAGAGATGGCTGAACACCTGCCTGCCCATGGGGAGTGGTGAATGGATTCCTTGTTTTACTTTGCTTGCGTGCGTGTATTTTGCTTTCCCTATTAAACTGTCTTTATC
>NW_010545259.1:0-1365 GCF_000687285.1 Phaethon lepturus
AAAAGGAAAAACAAAAAAAACCCACAATCAAAAATTCTTCTTGTATTAAATTAGTCATCTGCAGAGGAAAACACTACAAATGCTCTCTGCACATATAGCATAATAGATACAAGCTACAGAGTACTGGTTAATATACATACATTTTATAACAATATGGTCCTTTATCCTGCTTTCATCTTGCAAATTCTTGCAATATGAAGACTTAGACTATGTGCTCATATATACAAAAGCTCATATTTAAATCTGTGGGGTTTGTTTTTGGGTTGGTTTGTTGTTTTATTTTGCAAAAAGTACAATCTTCGGGACAAATGCAAAGATTAGACTGGCCCATTTGAACTCCAGAACTGCAGCCTGGTGCAAGGACAGCAAAGTTCTGATGATATAAAGGTATAAGCACAGCTCAGTGTTTCTGAGACAGGCAGTTATTATGGTATTATGCATTCTTAATTTTGAGAAAGACATTGACAAATCAGCCCATATATTTTTAGCAACGAGTCTTTTGATGAAGTAAAGGAATATGAAAGCACACAACGTTATCCAGGTAACTTCAACCAGCCACATCCATGCTATACAACATCACCCACCGCTGCTTTGTAACAACTCAACTTTACAACTACAATGAAACCTTAAAGCCTGACAGCAGATGAACCTGTATTACTGAAGCAGGACTTCACAGTACAGCAGAGAACCACTAACAACTGTGAGACTAAATTTCTCCAAAATAATAGAAAATATTTGGATTAGTTACTTAGAAATATCAAGATGGTGTTCCACAAAATCCAGATTCACCAACCACAATGATGATAATGACTCATTGAAATTTCTTATAAATAACACCAGTAAACTTCTGGTAGTAATTTTCTTAGCAGATGGACTGGACAAATCCACCTCTCTAGAGCTCTTCCATGTAATGCTTTAGAGAAGCAGCAGTACTTTCAGCATGCCACAGTAATCTGTATTAGGAAACCCTTCAGAAGTACTTGCTGAACACACAGGTCGACAGTCGTGTGCTCATAACCTTTATGCATACCATAGAAAACTTGGGTCGTCACCGCTTTAAATGGAAACCTGTGACATTTCACAGAATCACAGAATCACTAAGGTTAGAAAGGACCTTCAAGATCATCAAGTGCAACCATCAACCCAACGCCACCATGCCCACTAAACCATGTCCCGAAGCATCACATGCACACGTTTTTTGAACACTTCCAGAGATGGTGGCTCCACCACCCTAGGCAGCCTACTCCAATGCTTGACCACTCTCTCGGCGAAGAAATTTTTCCTAATCTCCAATCTAAACCTCCCCTGGCGCAACCTGAGGCTGATTCCTCTCATCCTATCACTGTTACTTGGGAGAAGAGACCA
>NW_010545260.1:0-13669 GCF_000687285.1 Phaethon lepturus
CCTTTCCAACCTTAGTGATTCTGTGATCCTGAATCTTTAGGTATTAGGCATTTCTTTAGGTATTAGGCATATTAGTTTCCGACTGCTATTTTATGATTGTCTTCTATGTAAATTAGGCTTGAATTCATAAAAATAGCCCTGTTCTGCAGTTTTAAAATATCCTAATCGACTCTGTAGATACACTGTCTCCACCTATGGCCTGCCTGACCATGTGTAAATTGAAGTTTCAGGATATATGGTTTGAGATCACTACTTGCTCATTTAATTTGGGTCATTGAGCTAGCAAATAGAAGATGGGGAAGGCTGACTTGGTATTGAAGATGCTTGTTTGGAATTTGTTAAACTCAGTTTTTATTGCGGACAGTGGCATAATTTTCCAGTGTAACTGTAGCAAGTTGCTTGGTATCTGTATTCTTCAGTTTCCCAAAGAGGAAGATGGTAGTAATGTCAAATGTCTTTTATGACCTAGTGGAAGAAATGGGGTTGTGTAAGCACCTGTGGAGATGTGTTTTCAGTAAACAAAGCTAAAATTTTGTATGCCAAATGATCTAAGATAATCGCAGTTAGTTCATGCACAATCTTCAGGCATCTTTTCTGAGTGACAGAATCAGTCTTCAAAAAATAAAATTTTTTTACAGTAATGAAAATGTCCTTCAGTGGAAGAGAAAACTAACTAAAATCACCTATATTTGTATTGGATCCCTAGAAGTGGCTTACCCAGCCTGAAAGGGAAGGTGTTGCAGCAAAACAGGTAGGTCTCAATCATTTGTTTGCTGACAATGATACAGAGTGTTCTGAGAGTTCACCGCTGGGTGAAGTGCCACTGGATGCTTCTACAGCAATATAACAACCAGGAGGGTTGACAGCTACTGCCATGTCCATGATGCACATCGATTAACGTCCTCAGTAGAAAGAAATTTGTAGGGAGGGTGGCATAGGGACATTAAAGTAATTCTTCTTGTCAGAAGTAAATGCTGCATGGTCTTCTGTGCCCTTCCCAGTGTTTTGCAGTCTCTTGTTCTCACAATCCAAACCAGTTGTCTTTTGTTTCACTGATGTAGGCACATAACGGAGTTTGTGTTTTTGATATCAACAAGAAATTTGACATTACTATCATCTTCCTCTTTAGGAAATTGAATAAGACGACAGATACCAAGCAACTTCCTACAGTTACATTGGAAAATGATGGCATATTCCCATAGTCAGAGAAGCATTTTCCCCTCCATTATTCAGGATGCTGTCTTAGAGACAAGTGACACATTCCTTTCCAACCAGATTGATAATGGAATGGGGGTGTTAGTTTTATTAACAACAAAGAAAACTCTCTCAAACAATAGAATGTTACCTCCTATACATTGCTTGGTTATGTAGTACAATACTACTCAGGGTAACCATATGTAAGCAAAAAATACATTACCGTATGACAAATAGGAATATTCCCATAATCTTATTGTTCTTCAAAACATTAAAGCATCTGCATCTTTAAGAAACCTTGCAGTGCATTTTCAGACACGGGTAAGCATGCTGAGGACGAGTTTTGATGCCTTAAAGAGTCATCAAGCAGCCACAAATGTGGTAAGTCTGTATATTAGAGTGAAGTGTATCTCCAGCTACCCTCACTGCTACTAGAAGTTCAGTGAGCTGATGCAAGAAGCTAGTAATTTCTGTCTGTGGTCCATCTGTTCAATTAAAGACACTTATAAGAAGGAAATGAACTTTCTGAGTAAGGTTTCAGTTGTTACAGGTTAGCCAGATGGCACTTACTGTGTGTCCGTAGTAGGCTTAGTCATCTTCTTTCTATGGATCCTTTGTGTGTGAGACTGCTCATACTTTGTGCTGTATTTCAAAATGTATACCCTTATAGGTATAAATGTGCTCATGAATAACAGAGAATGTCATATATTTGCTTGATAACTGAAGACTGGCTGGCTTAATATTTTCTGTCAGACTGTCCGTTTTGCTGAACTGGGGTTTGGGTGTGGTTGTGTTGTTTTAAACTATTTTTTCCACAGTTACTGTCTGTTTTACATAGGAGTGTGGTGTTTGCAGGGCAGGGATTTTGGTTTTTTGTTTGTTGGTATTCATACAATGGCATAGTGATCACCTCTTTTTATTCAGCTGTGGTAGGTGATTTGTTTGACATCTATGGAGGATGAAACTGAAGTGTGCATGAAGTGACCTCAAGGTTTTGCTTCCCAAGTGGTAATAGTCAGCTCATAACCTAATGTTGACTTTGCACATTTTTGTATGACTTGTCTGGTTAAGTTTTTTCATTATGGAAATGGGAAGCTGTGATGACTGGGAGCAGCGATATCATCTTTTACTCTCCAAATACTTGTATTTCCTCTCTAGAAATAGTTTTCAAAGTCCTTTAAGTATCAGTTTGTGAAGAAACCTCCTCTCATTCTAGGCCAAGTCCCTCATCCCTTTTTTTTAACTTTCTCCTTTCCATTAGACTCCTGTTCTGCCATCTTTCTGAGATTTAGTTCTTTCATCTAGCCAATGACCAATTTATTTTTATTAGTTCAGCCTTTGATTGTGTAATAGCACTTAATTCTGAAGTAATCAGAGTGATGTTTAAAGTGATACTGTAAAAGGAATATCAGAAAAGAACAAATAGAACTAATCTAACTTGGAACGTTTGTGCGCTACAACCAACTCTTCTTAAAATGAAGCTCAAGGTAAAATGACTGTGTTACCCTAGAGGTACATCTGGATGGCTTGGAGAGTGCTCTGTTTTGAGGAGGGGTAAATCCTTTGTGGTTTAGGTACTGTATGTAGAAATAAAATTGAATCAAATTACATGCTTCTTCATTTATGCAGAAAACAAGAATATGATGAAAGCACCTGCCTGAGAATACTATCAGTGACCAGTACCTGTGAATAATCTTGGATAGCTAGTTTTAGTGCAAAGTTATGTGCTATAAGCCACCTATTGTTTTATTTTTATTTATGCAAAATAGTAAACTGTTGCTGACTTGGAGTGTATTTCTCAGTTTTTGCCTCTTAGCATATCCATGGAGAAGTTACCTATACCAGAGCGAAATACTTCCTTACTCAACATGGCTATTATTAGTAATAAATTCATTCCGAAGAAATATATTTCACCCAACTTGGCTTTTGTCAATTAGTTGTTGACAAATGGCTTCTGTATATGAATTTCTGCAACCTCTAGCAAAAAGAAAATTGCTGGGACAGGTGTCAAATCTCAACCATCTGCTGTGCTAGTAACAGTGAGGTTCAGAGAACTGTGATGGAGTTAACAGCCATTAGGAACAGGGCTATTATCTCAGTGTTGTTTTATACCTTGATAAACTTCTCACTTCAAATAAGAGAGCAGAAAACACTGAGTGGCAGGTTGCTTAGAACCAGAGCAAACTTTGTCTTTGGAAACTGAAGCTGACTTGAAGTGTATTGCAGGCACCTTCCCTTTTTTGGGGGGTGGGTGGGGCGAGAGGCTGTGTAGATGGACAAGCTTCCCCGGGTTCCTCTGGCTAACAAGAATTCATATCCTGTTCTTTTAGCATCTTGAGTTATGATGATGAATCCAGAATGTCTGGATTTTGGAACTCTCTTGATACTGAGCATAATTTGGTTCAGAAATCAATCAAAAATGTTTTGTAGAGTGTTGCATTTCACTGTGCAAATGACTTGCTGTTAGTAGGTGCTAGTACACTGTAGAAAGGAAGTCTGGCTGATACTCATCTATAGTGTGCAGGTGAGTCCTCAATACTCTGGTCAAAAACACGCAAAATCATGCAAAGACAAGCAAGATGTATATTTGATCTCTAAGCTCCTAAGTGTCTTTACCCATTGCTTTTTCTGGGGCCATGCTAACACTCATAAGTAACTATTGAGGTACAGCATGTGAAGACATTCGGAAAAGGCTTCAAGTCATTAACTTGTTATTGTTATGATCATTTGTTTGCTTAATTTTCTGTTAGTGGACAAATCAGCAGAGGAATTAATTTTGTCAAAGAGCTTGAGAGGCATCTGCCAATTTTTAACCCTGTGATGCCATCACTGCCCTCAAGCAAGGAATGGTTGTTATAATTTTGTCTTTATACTTCTCCTGAACAGTATTTCAGGTGAACAGAGAGGCTCCTAATCATACTGTATTATATTAAGTTAATTTGGGACAGTAGGATTGTTGGGTACCATAGACTATTGTTCCTGAGAGAATCAAGTAAACAGACTTGTATTTCAGAGCTACTGCATTTGGACAGGTAAACAGAAAATACTTTGTAAGTGTCAATGGTATCAAGTCTTTAAAACTGTCCATTTCTTCTAGAAAACACCTAATAGTTCCAAGTTCTGGTTTTCTCTTTGATGGAAGAAAATACAAATGACAAAATATTGAAATACTGACAACTGTTGTCTGAGAAAACAAAGCAGCATTTGAGTGGCAACAGGATAGTACTCTTGAGCATGGCAAATGGCATCAACCCTCAATGTCACATACTCTTAAATGCAGGCTTGTTACTTACTGAATAGCTTATGCCATGATACAGTTAATACCGCAGACTGTCCTCCCTTTGCATTCAATGCACATAAGCCTCATGCTGAAGCTTGTATGAGTTTTAGTTATTTGATTAATGGACATTTGGACACTTCTGGCTGGAAGAACTGTGTGGTCTGTTTAACAGTGTGCTAAACAATCTGGGGTTTTCATGGGGTATCTGGCACTGGTATATGGAATCGTTAAAGCCTGTAATTGCTTACATTGTCCACAGTGATTGTGTCCTATTGAATATTCCTCTTTATATTCCTATAAAGAGGAAACTATTTATTTGTTTCTGTTGGCCACTGTGTAACTATGATACTCCATGGTTTAGTTCTTTGTAAGAATTATAACCACGTAAGTAGAAAAGGGATGATATAAAGTAATGCTGTCTAGTATTATGGTTTGTACATACCAAAATCGCAAGGTAATGGAAAGTATTTAGAAAGAAGCCAATGAGCACAAGAGAACCTTGAAACTAGTTTTATTCACTGTTAAGGTCTTTTTGATGTCATTCTTTTTGAAAATTAATGCATTAGTGCTCTGAGCAAAGTCTGATGAAACCAATTCAGTGGAAATCTGTAGAAAATCATTCAAATCCAGGGTGGTATGAGTCTTATTTGATTGTTGGCAACAAGTATAGCATGCATAGCCACTTGCTGTTCTAGCATAACATCAAAGTAAGGTCAGGCAGTCAGCTGGTATTCATGAGAACACCAGACAGTGATGCATCTGTTCCAAAAGCAGATGGTGAGGTGACCCAGAGGAAATAATCAGAACAGCAGAGAGCATTTTTACAGCCAGACACCTAATCTTCTTTCTCTGACTTAAAAGCAAACAGAAAATGCTTGTAAGAATTGCCGTAAGAGAAGTGTATTCTCTGTGCACGCGCACACACACTTATATATAGACAGCACAGTGTATATATAATTTCTGTACTATACCAATGATTACTATGAATATGATTAGTTTAGAATAAGCTATATAGACACACTTACAAAAAGCTACATATAAAAGAAAGAGCCGGGCAGTAATGATCTAGCAAAGCAGTTTATACCCATAGTATTTTAAATCAAGAATACTCAGTATCAGTTCATAAAACTAACCTGAGGTGTACACTGGCAGGGAAGTTCTTTGAGCAAATTTGTTGAAGACTGCTTGTCCTAATGCCACAAGTTACTCTGGAATGGTAATCTTAACAAATGTAGCATCCATGCCCATCTAAGTTTCTTCCTGTAAGAAAGAAACTTACAGGAAGTCATTAGGCAAGCATCTGGTGCCAAGGAGACCACAGTTCTCACACAAGCTGCTGGTGACACATTGCAGTGCCTATTACTGACTTGGAGCAGCACTGTGTTCAGTGTGTGTTAGAGGCTCACCTGCGTCCTGCAGTTGTGGAATGCATGGCTGTCACAGGTTTTGACTGCATGATTTTAGATCCTCTTACTCATATGAGAGAAGTCTGTGCTATTTACTAGTCGTCTGGGTCACAACTTACCATGGCGAAGGTGGTGGTCATGCCATTAGCAGACAGGTCCTATGTACATGTTCATGTTCTGCAGGCAAAGGT
The DNA here is from genome assembly GCF_000687285.1 of Phaethon lepturus. Lineage (NCBI taxonomy): Eukaryota > Metazoa > Chordata > Aves > Phaethontiformes > Phaethontidae > Phaethon > Phaethon lepturus. The sequence continues at coordinate 6,072 of NW_010545260.1, forward strand.
ATCTGCTTGCTGGTCTTTTGTTGTTGTTGCTTTTTAGCATGGAATGTGTTGCTTTCTGGATCTGTGCCATCATCCTCTAGTATTCTTTGCTCATTCTCACTCATTTTGAATGTAGTCTTTGCTATATTTTGCTTTAATTGATAGAGTTAGGGAATCCCAGGTGTTCTAGGCTATTTGTAGCTTGGAGTTTTTGAAGTGGTTTTGATTAATCTTCCTGCTAAAGGTTGCATGTTATATCCTAAATAGCTGCTCAGGGTTGTTAAAAGCTGATGCAAGGCATGAAGAGTCAGTTCAGTGTAAACTCCTACCTTACCTGTGCCTGCTAGCAGAACGTTCGGAAGGACATGGCCTGTTTTTCATAGATCATGGCTTGTACATACTTTAAAAAGCAAATAAAGGCTTTATGTTGGCTTCCACTTGCAGGTCCTAGCTGTACCTGTCCTCTTGTCCTCCAGTATGTCTGACTTAAGCTCAAAGTTGAGGAAAGAAGTTGAACAGTAACCAGCTATAATGGAAGCCATTAGCTAGGCGACTAAATTGTTTCTGCTTATGGCAAGGTCATGGAATATAATTACTATCCATATAATTACAAATTTTAAATGGAGAACTGCTCCATTAGTTATTATTTCTGCCTGATTTTTGGTGTGAGAATACTTTGGTTGGATTGTGCTAGTTGTAAATGCAATGTTATCCTTCACCAGCTTTTAAGACATGAGCACGCATTATGTTAAACCAAGCTATGTTTCATTTTTCTGGCCCCATTTTTTTGTTTCTTGTTTTAATCAAAGCTAATGGAACAATCTGACCCTTAAATGCAGAAATCCTGATGATTAATTCAGGAAGGAGCAACAAAATCTAGTCTCCCACGGCACCAGGTTTCAACTGACCTGGGTTATGACAAGAAATGTCCTTTTTACATAGGATAAAGTCCTAAATTTGGGTCTTGATAGATAACCTTAACAGAGAAGACCACCCATCAGTCCTCAATGATAGTTCATAAGGTAGATGACTGGCAGGGATTTACTGAGTCTGTTACAATCCCAGTCCAACTCGGAGGAAACATCAGTGTTTTAGAAAGACTAAATAAGACATAGCCTTGTTAAGTAGAGTCTAGAGTTTTTGTAAGAGATACTTTTCCTGTGATTTGTTTTCTTGCGCTACTCGTGATTTTCTGCATAATGCTAGACCAGTTCCTCTTACATTTGTATTGTACATTATTAAAAAAAGCAGTGATTTTCATAGTAATGGGAATTCTTTCAAAATAAAGATGACATGATGCCTTACCATGCATTTGCTAGTTAATGGGGCACTGAGTTTTACTCACCAGGATAAAGTAATTTTTTAGCCATTGAAAATATAGCTAAACATTTCTAGCCTGACTTTTATTTTAGTAACTGTAACATATTAGAAGAAAAAAAAAACACCCAAGGCCCCACTCCTAATTCCTGTTGTTCCTTTATTGTGGATAACCCTGATAATTTTTTTTTTAGGCAAAATGAGCTGTTACTGTTCTTATCTGGTAACACCCTATGCTGCAGATGCAATCTTTAAATTTAGTCTGTGAAGTAAAATGGATAGTGCTATATCTATTCTACTACCAAGGAAGCAACGACCCTATTTTACTAACAAGGAAGCAAAGACCATTTTCAAACAAATTTTGACAACCCTTGAGGTGAATCCTGGAGAGCCAACATCAGGTACTCTTATTTCACAGGAAAAACTGTTTTTCATGTCACTCACCCAGGGAATATACAGGTCACATTGCCAGGCAGTAAGAAAAGAAACAAAACAAAAACCTGCCTTCAGAATCTCTTAAAAAAGATGCTAATTGTACCGATTACAGTTTTAAACCATGAGTTACTCCTTGTTGAAAGCCTGTGAACATATGGATAGCTTTGATTTCTCTACAACTGTTCTTGACTCTCAGCTGCAGGAGATTGGATCCTTTTTGAAGGGTCACATGCATATAGGAGTGCCCTGATTCCCAGAAATAAAGCAAGCAGGCTGAAGCAGAACAGTGGTGGCTTCTGATTCTTAATGCTTTGAAAGGGAATCACAGATTTTTAAGAATGTTAAGTACAGTGCTTGTTGGGGGGGGAGGGAATTATTTCTCTGCTTTAATAGTACAAAGGTTGATTTATAGATCAGTGTGCCTTACAAATATTGTGATAAAGTGGCCAAGTCTTCCAGCATTCCTCTGTAGTATGCAGAGATGGTCGTGTCAGTGAAGACAACAGCAAACTGAGACACAAGAATTAAATTTGCCCCAAGTCAGTAACTTAATGGCAGAGTGGGAACAGGATTGTATCGAATTTCAAATGTCTCTCCTATCTGCTCCCTTGATAGCATAGATACAAAGGAACTTTGATGGTGCAGTGCCTCTGACTTTTTTGGATGCCTAGCACAGGAGAAGCTGATATGCCTGTTTCTGAAGGGAACTTGGGAAAACAAGTTCTGGCACAAGTTCTTCCATTTGGGTAGAGGAGTGCCATCTTTAAGGTTTTGAGTAGCAGTTACAGGACATTTGAAAGACAAAGACCAGCTTCGCTGGAAGCAACTGCAGAAGAGTGCTGCTATCTAATCACTGAATATTTATGATACCCGTTGCCAAATATTCTTTCTCCTTCGGACTGCAAAGTAGGTCTACGGTGTTCTTACTTGGAAATATAATTTTAAGTTCTGGAAGCTAGAGGAGTTCTAAGATAAAAGACTTGTTTTGATTCCAGTCTGTGGGGAAAAAAAATTGTGATGTCATATGACATACTGAACCATGAGAGATCTCTTCTGACTTCTCTGTATCTCAGCTGATATTTGCCATGTTTTGAGAATTTTGCAGTGTAATAAAAAAAAAACGCAGAAATAACATAAAGCTGGAATAGTCAGCAAGAACAGACTTATTTTGAAATAATTCTGTGGAATATTAGAGTGATTGTTTAGCTTTCTCATTTTTTTTTAATGCTTGGATTTCAGCATCTTCTGTCATAAGACAAGCCAAATGAAAATCAGTGCAACACATGGGCTGTACAGTACCACTGTTTTGAGGAGAAATACAGCATTCTTCTCAGAAGACACGTGATCATGTAGCAAAATGTGCATATGCACACAACATAGACCCCCAAATATGCGTGAAGACTTTGCATTTACAACTAGTGACAGTTGTATATTTGAGATTAAGAAAAACTGAAACACATGGAAGAAAAAAGGAATCCAGTTCAGATTTCAACACAGAAATCTTCTACCTGGGTGTGGGTTGTCTACCTCGGGGAGGGGGGGGGTTGACATCATAGTCTTCCAGCACTTCATTCCCAGCTATTTCTGAGCTGCATAGCTTTTAATTAGAGTTCTTGTATGCTGTATATAGGTGAGCTATTTTGGTGCCTCTGCCAGGAAATTGTCAAAAACAAATAGAGGCCAGTGTACCATGTCTGCTCATGACTTTCTAGTACAGCATTCATATCTAGACTATCATTTTCTTATTGCTGAAGTCTGGCTGCAAGTCTTGTGTTTTTCTCCAGACTTGAGATGCATTTTTGTGAATATAATTAGCATATTCTTACACAGAAATATATAACCAAAAATGACATGAGTAGTGTATGGCAGACCTGTGTGACACCACAAGTAAATATGTGAGTATGTTTTGTTGTAGGATGGTTTGGAAAATCTATGTCAAATGGGAATTTTCATATTGAGTATGTCACTGTGAGTGTGGGAAGCACAAATTTCAGTTGCATGTTAGTGTATTAATCGGGTTATGCAGCTGAACATTAACTCTTCTTTGGTCTGAGTTAAAGCTTTATAGGCTAAGTTTTGCACTCCAAGTGCTGTATTTGAAAATGTTTCTGATTAGCTTGCAACAGCAAAGATCTACATGGGAAGTATAGAAAATATTGTTGAAGACTGAAACACACCCATACACCTCCATACCTAAAAATACTTGGGGCGGGGGGGAGGTATTAAGGAAGATTGTACCATTTTATTTAATTTGTTAAATTCTGTCCAGTCCCTTTAAATAGGATTATAAATATTAATGTGTTTAATTTCTGTGGGCGTCTCCAGTTAATCTTGCCTCCTTCTGGCCACTTGGCAATTTGCTATACAGTTAGGTTTTCAGAGCTTGATAGGTAAGTGCTCCTATTCTGTATTTACAACCTTACTGTAGCAAACGTATGTTTCTGTTTTGGCTGTCTTCTGTAGAGAATCTTTGTCAAGGCCTTTTCTCTGCTGCGGTGTTTACTGTTTAGCGTAACCACAGTAATTTTGCTGTTAGAAGGAGTTGTCTTATAAGAAATTCTACTGATTCATCTATTTTGAGGTGCATTTGCTAATGTTGCCAGAAGATTATCATCACTCCTGCTAGGGAGAGTGCTACTAGTTTTCAAAGCACCATGCAGGATTTTAGATGCCATTTGAAAAAAGTTCAGGTTCTGATGTTACTCTTCCTGTGGTAAGTCTGTTAGTGATCCCGTAGTCTTCAGAACTCTCAACTTTGTAATTTGAAGACTTGATGCACAGATGTTTCATTATTGCTGTGGGGTACAGATGTTTTTCCTATGTTTAATCATAGTTGCTATAGTTACAGTCAGGGCAGAAAATTACACTATTCAGTAGGTGTTGGGGTTTTTTTCAAAGCATAAACACCAGTGTTTTCTTATATTTCCACCATGTGCATTCTTGGACATAAACCCTAGTGGAATTTCAGCATTTCTGGTAATTTGCCAGTCTACAACTGGAAATTTTTCTACCAGTTCTGTTTAGTTCATCATAACACCTGCCACACCCTTCCCAAATTTTCCCCTTTGTTCTGTATAGGTAGGCTCCTTTTTCTTGTTTTTTTTCCCCTGTTTTGAGGAGATAGATGGTGATATTATATATGAGAAGAGTGGCTCCTGTCAACTGGAGTAGTTTACTTGCTTAAATACAAACAGGTGCTTCTGCATTCTCTAGGGGATCCACATCTCTCTTCAGCTGAAATCTTTGTATACTCCCATCAACACTGACCTGCTGTCCAGATTTTTCTGTTAACAAATCCCTTTTTCCTTCCTTTCAGATGTATGTTATTTGCTGCTTCCCTCACCCTCAATGTAATAAACTTCGTTGTCTACCTTTTCTTTGTTTCTTTATATCTCTCTCATTAGACATGGTCATGTTCTTAAGTTGTCTTTTGATGTTTACCATTGTAATGTGATGATGAAGTTTTGGCTTTAGAATGTAATGAAACTGGACTATCTTACCAACTGATGAAAAATGAACGCCTGCACAGCAGGTTTGTATTTCTTCTATTAAGTTTGACTGTTATACATTCAAAGTGCAAATATTGCAAGAACTTCATTGGTGCTTTCGTTGCACTTGTTATCCTGAACTGAAGTTTCCTGCTGCCAGGAATGACAGGATTTTCTCATTAAGACACACCAAATTATCCCACAGTATATCCTCTAGAACATTTTGTAATCATAAAATAGACTTTTAAAATTTGTCATATATGTAACTATACTGTTTCATCTTGCCCCTCTGTATGGCTGCTTTGAAATCCGAAATGTACAATGATATTTGGATTTATTTTGTGCTTTGCTAAGGTATCCTGCAGCCTTAAAGTATCAGATGTGAAAGATAAAGTTTAAACAAAGGCTCCTAGAAAGCCGTCTTAAGATCTTCCTCTGGCACAGTTTTATTTCAAAAGGACTACTACTAAGTGTGAAGTCAGCTCCTGTGACTGCATGTTGGGGCTTCCTATTCAGTTGTGTTGCAATCCACAACAATTGGTTCCAGATGAGATTAATCAGAAAAGAAATAATGAGTGTTTGAGCCACATCCCATGCTGCTCCAGTTAAATAGGCTAACTTGATAAAGATAACCTTATTATGCAGATTGCAAATAAAGAGGAAGAAGGTAGGTCAGTAGTAATTTATACTATTTTTTTAGCCTGTTTTGTGTTATAGGAGTATGATGTATCTGTGGTTGTGTAACTTTAGCATAATAAAGAAGCAGTGAGCTTCTTAACTGAAATACACTGCTGTAACAACTAAATACTAGATTTAAAAAAATGTGATGGGAGAACATCTATTTTGCCATAAAACATTCAGTGGGATTGAATCTAATCTGACTCACAATAATAAGGGGCTAATCGATTATTGGTTAATATTGTTCATTGCAGTACTGGCTCTGAAGTTAACAGTTAAGCTAATATATGCATGTAACCTTTACGAGTTTTCCGTAACACCTTTTAGAAATGTTACACATTTTGATGAGCAGAATGTTACAGTAAGTTTAATTACAGTCCAACCAAGAATAGCGGCATTATTTTTAAACAAAGTAGTTTGTTCCAAATATCTTCCAATTCATTGCAACTGTTCTTACAGTAGATGGAACTATGATAATTTTCTGTGACAGCTAATTAATGTTTATAAGTGTGAAAAATCCTTTTGTGATTGCTTACAATGTAAAAAAAGAAACCACCAAGCATCTTTGGAGAGAGGCCCTTTGTTTCTCAAATGTTAACAACCCCATGAATACCTGAAGCTTGATTACTGTCCTTACGCGAAAGGATGGATGAAGACAGGCAGAAACTCACACTTTTCTGTTCCACACAAATCTTTCATTTGGTTCAGAGGGAGCTAGTGGGAAATGTAAACATAGAACCAACCAACCAAAAAAAAAAAAAAAAAAAACCCTGACAAAAAAAGCCCCAAACAAACCAAAATGCAACCAGACCTAAGAAAACAGAAGGTAAATTTGGATTCTGTCCAGTAGAGAGAAGTGAGTCTCAATAAAACTGTTTCATGTCATGATGCTGTCAGTGCAGGATTTTGGGAGCTGACTGGCGGGGAGATGTTCTCATGGCACAATCTCTGAAAGATTGAGAGATTTGAGTAAAGTCCAGGACATTACAATTTAAAATGTGCATAATATGTTGCTCAGGTTATCAGTAGATCAAAATAAAATACTGGGTACTGCTTTTGTGTGGGTGTTTTCCTTCTACATTTGGGCAATATAGATGCTTTGTGTACTTACTCTTAGGAAATCAGTTGAATGCTGACCACAGTTACAACGTTTACTTTGCAATTTGCCGTTTTCTTTCTTAACTAGAGGCAAAAATCTAACATTATAAATCTTTTCAAGGAATTAGTTGTTAGAATTTTATTTCATCCGTTATGTTAAATAGTTTCACATAGTTGTACATTATTCCTGTGGTCCTATTCCATTCATTGCAGTGGCAGTTAGATCTATGAACTAACTTTTTTCCCTCTAATAATTTTATTTCTCCAAGTACTCAAGTGAACTAGAGAAGTGGGATCTTGGAGACTTCAGTCCCTTGCTACAGGGGAGATCAAAGTGAGACTTCTGTAAAGCTTGGCGCTTACTTACTAGAGGGGAAGGGAAGATGTTACCAGGCAGTAGGTTTTTATATTGACATCTTTTATACTAATTCTAAAAATGTGGTTTTCAGGTTTATTGAGCCTGATGTGCCATTGCAAATAGTTTTACTGTGGTATTAATAGCCCTTTCTAAAAACCTAATTAAGTTAACTGCAGTTGAAGTTCATATAAATATAACGCATACATAGAACAACAATCCTTTAATGATAAAATAATGAGTTCCTG
>NW_010545260.1:13700-51040 GCF_000687285.1 Phaethon lepturus
GTTACATGTGCATGTAGATGACTTTTTGTTTTTTCCACAATCTGTCTGTCTTTATCCTGTAAGTTCTTTTAAGAAGCTTCTGGATGAGGAGCCTGCTGGTCCTTATCTTATTTCAGAATACTGCCAGAAACGATATTCAGGTCATTGATTAGCCGCTAAGCAAGCATGTTTCAAATCATTACTGTCAAAACACTTAAAATGCCCAGTTTGGCTTAGAGAGCTTGAAAATGCGAACTGCTTATGCAAATTCAAACCAGCATGAATATCGGTTTTGATTTGTACCCTGTAACACTTGAACAACCACAAGCAAAGGCCAAATCAATTATTTTCTGCTTAGCAGTCACTGAATCCTGTCACTTTAAGTTAAAACCTAACATCAGTATTTTGTAAAATACTGCTATATGGAAACTTCTGGAAAAATCTAGCTTTCCTATCCCTGCAAAATTTGATCGGCAGTCTCATAGAAATACCTCCCCACACCCCAGACTTGTCACTTGTCTTCCCAAGAGAGAGACTTTTGATCTAATTATAAAAGTAAAATTTGGCCAAAAAAAACTTGCTAGTGCAAATTAGGTAGCTCATCCAAAGTCGTGAAGATTGTATGAATTTGTGAGCTATAAATTTTCCTCTGGATAGAAAAATACTCTGAGGAAGCTGTATTTGTATTTTGCTCAAAACTGTGCCTCTATAATTTTTGTGGTCTGCTTTATTGAGAAAGGATACTCTTGTTCCTTTTTTGTATTCAATGGTATGTTTGTGTTGTGACAGTTAAAAGCAGTCAACCAACAGTTTAGGCAAACCAAAACTGGTCCTTATAAGATATAAAGTGGCTTTATATTCTTGAATAAATATTTTATTAATATTATTTTTCTATGCCTTAAATGCAGAGTCTGAACACTAATTCTCATTTTATTAAATGTTTTAGATGCCAGGATAAGATAGCATGTTAAAATGTCTAATATTTTCCATATATATTTTCTGTCTTTGGGAAACCTTTTTTTAATTGTCAAAACAGACTATTAGTGTTAACCTGGTTAAATCAAACCTAAATTAATGCAGACAGCTCATCACATGAAGTGATTCATATCCAAAGCACAGTATCTGTAATTTAGTAAAATACAGAAGTTAATACCAAGAGTTTTAGGAAAAAGGAATTACATCAAGTGTTATTTAGCCTAATTGAGATTGATTTAAAATAATCTTATTTTGAAGTGAGATCTCATTTTTCAAAAGCAGGCTTTTTTCACTGTACAGACATCTCTGCATTATGAACTTTCTTTTATAATCTACCTAGTTGTGAACTAGGTAGATTAGTTTCCATACTGCCCAGATTTCATCAGTTATCTCATGCTTTCAGTAATTAGCTACAATTCTCCATATTTTTCTTCTTTGTTTATGGTAGCTCATCCATATAGACTTTAGTAGGCAAGAGAACGCAGTAATACTGCTAATGAAATCTTTAATTTGTCCGTACTAAGCTGTTGGGCTATTCTGGTTTTGTGCTACTCTGGTATTTTTTGGTAGATACTCTCTAATTTCAGTAGACTTATTTCTTTGCTTTGTTCTGTCAAGGCTACTAAAATTGCTGTTCTTAATTGAGTGTAAAACACTTATTTGTGTAGGGGCACTTGGGTATACTACTATAGATAAACTAAGAAAATAATGGTAACATTATTGGCTAGTTAGTTTTGTTGTTGTTTGTTGTATTATTTGGGAATTGATACATCAACAACCACAAAAAACATTAATAGTCTAATGAACACTTACAAAAGTTCTGTAAGTTGCATTATATCTGAAAACATTCTCAGTTTTTCAGATTGTAAATTGGTAGTATCCTGATCATTTCAGAGTCAAGCAGTTGCCACTATTTCCTCAAAGAATTTTAGGATAACTCCTATCATTTTCAGTATATATATTCCGATTTAGGAAAAAAATACACATTTGTCAGAAACAGTGCTAAAACTGTGCAAGTGAAAAATAATTTACATTCAGTGTTTTTAGAACCCAATGTAAAAGTTGAATGGGTAAAACATAGCAAGCATGACAAATGTGGAGCAGGACATTACAGGGGATCTTTTCGGCAAAACCTTTTTGTGCTTATTTGTTAAATAGGTTAATTATGTAAATATCTATGTTTGGTTTTTTTTTTTCATTTAAAAGGAGTAGTCACAAAGACTGAGGAAGGGGAATGTCTTTGTGAATGAGGTAGAACTGGTTGAACAGACGGAACAGGGTATTCCGTGAGCAGGAGGAAAGAGGCGATGTCATTCATATGTAGGTATTTCATAGCAGTGTTGTAAATTGGATTGGAAGCTGGAAATGCTCCATCTCAACTTTCTCAATTTAATATTACAGTGTAAAAGCATGCTCTTTATGATTTGTCGAAATATCAATATTGTCTGTTTTTTACAACTAAGACACTTGGTAATATTTCAACTTTATTTAAATTCTTCATTTATACTCTTTTCAATCTATATAAATTGTATTTTGTTGGAAATTCTCTCTAAGTACACTCTTTTTTCCCCTGTAATTTAAATTAAACACAATTGCTTTGTTGTAAAGGTTTTTCAGTAACTGTTAGTTCTAGTTACCAGGCAATTCTGGTGTTCTCGGAGCAGCTGAGGGAGAGTTAATTGAAGTTACTGCTTTGAAAGCTGTAGGCAGTATCTTAGAATTTACCATTAGGGAAGGATATGTTGGTACCTAACAAGTCTGGGTTAGTATTCTAACCCCTGTATTTGTTAGCTGGTCTGTAGTTTGTGCTTTCTCCACTATCAAAACACCTAATGGCAGTTAGAACTCCCTGTGTGTGCCAGGAAGATTCCTACTTGTGTGCTCACTAGCTGTGGTGGAGCAGACTTAGTGTGCAAACATGGATCAAACTATTCAGCCTAAACACAGTGGTGTCAGCACAGTGTTACGTGGCTGTCAGGACCTGTTGACGTTAACAAATTGGCTTTGAGTCTGTCTGAAAATTACTATTTTGTATGTATAAATGAGGCTGTACCCTTAGCTAGGATGAGCCCCTGGCAAGCTCTCCTTCATTAATTCTAAAGTTAATGGAGGAGGATGATTGGAGGTATTTTGTTGTTGGTTGGTGTGTTCTGTATGGAAGGGTGGTTGTGTTTTGGTTTTGTGTGGTGCATTCGGTTCTTAGCATTTTCCTTACCTTTTGTACCCCCTTCAGTTTCCTATCTTTGGTTTCTATCCCGCTTCAATTAAAACAAAGCTTTCAAACATTCCAAGGTTTATTTTCCAGTTAATCTGTACAGAATTTAAGGTTTTTTTGTTGATCTTTGATATAACTGTTCAGTCACAGACTTGTTTAAACGTATGGAATTGAACAAGTGTTATTAGGCATGTTCCATGCAAAACAGAGAATCTAGAGAATCTCATACTGAAACACAAAAAGATTTCTAGCTTTTTTTAACGAAGAGAAACTAGGGATGGGGTTCAATTTCATCAAACTTCAGACATCTGCAGGTTTCTAGTAGTGTGTAGTTGCCTACATTAAAGGTAGTAATCATGAACTTTGTATTCTGTGGGAAGAACCAGATTCTTCTAGGATACCATTTGTCTACCTTACTTTAAGAGTAAATAAATTGTGCTTTAGAAACGTGTGCTTCTTTCTGATGCTAGAGGACATAGGTATACTTGATATTTCAACTTCAGTGAGAAGAGTCATACCCCAAATGAGCTGCTGACAGGGCAACATGAAACACATAGTGTGGAGGATTTAAGAAAAAGGACTGCAGCATACCTCAGCAAGGCTCTCTTCCCAGCCCATTTAGAGCTCTATTTATAGTTAGTGCAGTTATTTACAGTTTTCCTTTTAAACGTGTTAAACAACTCAAGTAAAACGCTATCTTCTGAGGTGTTCAGGAAGAATTGAATCAACTTAAAATTTAGCTTACTCTCGTGTGACTTTCAGGTGTAGGTAAGACACTAAAGAGAGGAAGCAAACAAGACAGATTGAGGCAAATTAAGGGAAGAGGCAATAATACAATCCAAATTCTGGAGATTTGTTGTGGGAGTGCTTTGGAGTGGTGGTCTAGACTGGTACTTTTAAGAAGGATTATTAAATTGTATTTTAGGAGTGGGCTCCGAAGTTTGAAGATGCTGCTTCTCAGATGAGTTAGTTTTAGGTGATCTGCATGTTTGAGTAGCCTGGTGAAAAGTCAACTGTGTGTGTGGGGGGAATCCAATATATGACTGATAGGTCTTTTTATAATAATGAGGAAAGACTCCACTCCAAAGCCAGAAACCTTGCAGCGTTTTTGGAAGGGAATTGTTTTGGGTCACTTCCCTTGCCCTTCTCCCTCATCTCGCTGTTATAAATGGCTGCTGGCACCTAGTTACCACACCTAAATACCACTGTTTGTTTTGTGCATATTGTATTTGATGGATTTGATACTTCCTTCACCTTACAGATTACTGATATTTAAAGCTGTTTGTTTCTTGTAATAAAGCTGAGTTTGAGATTATGGACTAAATAAGGGCATGGATCACAAGGCTGTCGTGTTAACAAAAAAAAATAGTACTGTATTTTGATGAATGGTAATTACAGTGGGTGAAGCAGGAAGCTATGTGGTGTATTAGGAGAAGACACTGTTTAAAACAAAAGTAGAAGAGCTACTGAGGCATGGATGAATAGAATGTAAACAGATTCCTTGCCCACCTGTGTACCAGTCCTTTAATGGCAGCTGATAACAAGGTGATCAGTGCAGCAGTGTAATGAAGATTGGCATGCTGTGCAGTCAGTCAACAACAAATGAGCTGGAAAAGATAAATTCAAAGAAATGTAGAGCACTGTAGCTCAAACACAGAGAATTCAATTACTATCAGTGAAATTAGGCCCGGCATGGGATAGTACTACTTATTCTTTTACTTTGGATCCTACTTTGATTTATACTTCCCTTAGTTTGCTTGTGATACAGTGATAATGTTGTTTGTAATTGTAGTAAACAAAAAGGAAAAGTGGGGCATCCAAGTTCTACAAAAATGTATAAAAAGCTGAAAAGGGGAGACAGTAAACAAAGATGCATTTATGGTAAAAATAAAGATGTGAAGGATGAATGAGCGGAGAACAGGTCAGAGCTCTTCTGTTCATGATCCTCCAAGGGTGTGGCTGAGAACACAACAAGCACTGGCATAACTTTATACAGCTGCATTCTAGTCTTTCATAGTTTAAATGCTTGTTTAGCATTTAACACCACCAAGAACAGTATTAACACCCTGTGACCATTCCTTACTTCCATTTGAAGCAGTCACATGCTTGAATGTATTTTGGCATGGTGTTCCCTGCAATTTTCAAGACTAGGCATGGAGTAAGTCGCTATGGTTATCATGGGAAGCTTTGCTCAGACTGATGACTTGTCAGTCTGTGATGCAACTGATGACACAATATCAGTATTTCAGTTGTGCAAGCCAGTAAGCAGAACAGCTAAGGTAAAGGGTGCTGGTTTTGTTTTCTGAACAACCGTGGCTGGGTGGAATTAGGGATTTGCGGTTTTAGTCAGTATTCCAAAATGTACAAAATATGGGTCTGAGACAGTAAAATAGATGTTGTAAATTCCTCTGCAGTATCAGTTCTGAAATAATGCCATTCTTAAGATACTGAAATAATTACTTGGCATAGGCTTTCTAACAACTCCTTGATTTTGATCATAATCTTTTTTTTTTAATTTAACTTTGTTTTTATATTTTATTTTCATTGTAAGCCTGGAAATATTGGCTGAGGAGGTGGGAAGATGAGCAGATATGAAACTGGGCAGCATTCCAGTAAATGTCATCAGAATTTTGACACAATCAATGTGTTTCTCTGTAGTGTTTGGATTCTTTCAAATTGGCACTTGCTTTCATAAAGCTGTTCTATCAGAGTTTTGATCAACTCTGATATCTGCAGGATAAATCCTTTTGCATAAGAAGTTTGCTTTACTCTGCTTATGAGTATAGCCCAAAGGCCTTGAAAGCAAACTGCTATGGAGAAGACTGAAATAAATTTTGATTTTTTTCATTTTCAAGAAAGAGGAAGACATGCAGCAACTTCCTGCTGGAAAAACTGGTAAACTGTACTGTTTCGCTTGGCAGAACTATTCCTACTTCATAATAAGTAGGCAGAGAGAGGAAGCGCTTGTTTTACCTGTTTCTCTTTGCCCATCTTTTCATTCCCAGAGATAAACTTCCATTTTGTGTCCTCTTTGCTGTATTCTTGTCTTTTACGAAGACCTGGATATGAGAACAGGGAAGTGGGGGCTTCCTTAGAAAAGAATATTATCTTATTTTCAATTTAGATCTAAAAGTTTGTAATTTAGGCCATTAGAATTTAATACCTAAAAATCCATATATATCAATAGAGAAAATCTACGCTAAGTACACCTAGAGATAACCTTATAAAATAGTGTGTTTAAAGAGAATATTAGTCTGGGCAGGGTAGGGCAGAAATAACGCATGTAAGTGTAGTAACGAGCTGACAAATGGTACTTCTCAACAAATGGGCTCTTTTTATGGATAAAAAGCTCTGAAGGAGTAACCCCTGAGGAAATCAATTCCCAAATGGCTGTATAATCCTCTGAGGCCAGCCCCAGTGCTCTTTTGTCTCTAATTGTATTGACAGCTGGTAGTTCCAACTTTCCAGCAATTTATCTTTCTGCTGCGTATTTATCGAGAGGTTTCTTGTCATAGTATTGACCATACATTAACAAGGAAGTAGTGGATAATAGCAAAATCCCTGCGGTCCTGACAGATGTTTTCTTGGTATGGGAGCTTTTGCTGGCAGCAATGGGCCTTTTGGCATATGCACAACAAAGTAAAACTTAACATTTTTGAATAAAAATAAAGCATTAGTTAAATGGAAGAAGTGAGTTGATGTTCTATATTTGGTTCCCGATTTAAAACCAGATTGTTGTGGTAACTTTTTGTATAGACACATGCACAATTATATGGAGGTAAACATGCAAAGCAAAAATAAACGTAAAGCAAATGCAGAGAAGATTATGGTGATTTCGGTTTCTTTGTAAGATGATGATTCCAGAAGAGAGATTATGGAAAAATAGAACTTCGGAATTTAGTTACTTTTTTTGTGTATGTCAGTCTTCCCCAACATTTCAGGTGTTTTATTTATGGTATGATAAAAAAGCCCGAATAAATAAACCAATCAAAACCCATGAAAACCCCTGCCAAATAGACAACAAAAGAAAACCCAAAAAACCAAACCACCACTACCCTTTACTTTTACTGTCCTTCACAGGTGTCCTCTTCCTATCTTTCACATCTCCTGCAACACTTTTCTCCAGGTAAAGCCAGTGGAAATGTTTGCGTCTGGAGGGAGAAAAATTGTTCCTGGTGACTTGTGCAATGCAGCAGTGTGCTGTTGGATTAAAGTATGTAAGCAATAAGGGAGGTGTTTTTGTATGTACGTGCACATGCATCTGGTCTCATTTTTGCAGCACAGTTACAACTACCTCCTCTAGGTATTTGGCAACCTAAAGTACAGATGCTGTTACTCACTGAGTCTTACAACGCTTCCATTCCATAAGACTAACTGAAGCATCATTTATCAAATCTTTTGTATAGTACCTCTTAGACTTTTCCTGGGACCTCAAACAGTGTGTGAGTAGAACCAGTGGCTTGCAACCAGTTCCACTTGCAGCTCACCAGAAAAAACAATACTGTTCTTGTCATGCATGTGCTCTCTGTTTGCATTGATTGATTGCCTTTTCTCAGAAGACAGTTATGCAGACACAGGACACCATTCTGCTGTTACCAGGCAGGTGTGGATGCTTCTGAGTATCTGTTAGACATAAGCTTCTTTTTTGTCTCTTAAAGTAAATGCTATACTGCTCATATGGATGTGATGCAAACTTCCCTTGTTCACAGGCAAGGTGGTAGGATGCCATAGATACAGATGGATATTTATCCAAACAGGATTTTTATGCTGATCCCTTTATACTGATCTGAGCAGACCTTTTTGTTGTCTGCTGTTGTCTTTGTTTATGAAAACCTGCTTTGTAAATTAGCACCTTACTGTTAATTCCTTCTGTATGGCAGATATTTGGACCACTAAGTACAGCACTTTATATGGTTTTGCACAGTGACTGCTGCCTTAATGATCTTTAAATTTGATTACCATATGTGTGTATGAAATGTTAATATTCATATATTGTTCAAGCCATCCATTCAACTTTTGGCAGGTACTAAGAAATAATACACCTTTATAAAGTCAGCTTGGCAATAGTCATCTCTGTTGTAAAGCACTACTACAGAACACCTTAGTTACATTTGCTTCCCTTTTGTGTATCGTTTGTGTTGTCTGCAGAATGTTCAGAGTGAACAAGTGAAAGTCGTCACAATGATTACATTATCAGGCCATTTGTTTTTTTGTAGCTCAGTTAGTATGAAGTCCCAGTCCAGTAATGTACCAGCTGAAAACTCATCCCTCACTTGCTAAGCAGATTTGAAAATGTTAGAGCCTTATGAGGTGTTTTAGCCTTGTTCCTTCTTCATTAAAGCTGTACATCTGTAACTCTTGCTGTGTCTCAGGTCCTCTAGCTCTTGGTTCCCCTGCTCCCAAGTTCGACTCCTGTTCAGTAAGTAGTTCTGTCTTTATTTGTAGCACAAGCTCTGGGGCTTGTGCTGCAGTTACGTTCAGCAAGGGAATTTTGCGTGCTGACTGGACTTTGAAACTTCAGCAGTTCAGGAGGAAATGAACCTAGTAATGGCATAGCTGATTAGGAGCATTGTAGATAAATGCTATCAAAAGAATAGGAATAAAGTTTTATTTAAAAACTTGCATTGAATTCCAAGCATAGCATCCTGCTTCTGAGGCTTAATAGCTTAGTTCAACAAAGCCTTGTAGCACAGCAGCAAAGTTCTTAACCTGTTATGAGGACTTGGAAATTGTTTAGATGGAGCAGAAACCAAAAGCAATGAGGAGCTATTAGGGCAGGTTTGGGAGAAAAGATGCCGTTTAGGTGGCCATTCAGATGGAAGTGGGTTCCATCGGAGACTCTATCTGCCTCTGCCCTGTGGATTATTAATTCAATACAAGTATAATAAGAAAAAAGAACCTTTTTGTATTTTGCACAGCCCTAGGTAACAATAGGTGGTTCTTTCTAGTACAGCTTCCCACTGAGCTTGTGGATAATACCTTTCAGAGCATATGGTCTCTTAAGAAAGTTCCATAAGAATACACACACCCCCTCTCCCACCCCCTCACCCTCCCCACTCCCGAAAAAAGATTGTGTTTTAGAGGAGAAGGTTATTTTTCTTTATTTGTGGATGCTCTTGGTGATTCAAGAGTCTTGGTGATTCAAGAGAACGAAATATTAAGTAAGAAACGCAGGCCTAGAAAGCTGATGAGGCAGCCTAAGGCCAGGAGTGAGGACAGTGAGGTATTTGCTGAACAAGGGGAGACGGCAGTACAGAACAAGACATCATTCTGACCTGTGAAAGGTTAAGCGTGGCATTGCTACGTTTGGTAGAGAAGGTCATTGTACTCATATGCCCATCTACAGTAGTATATGTTTGTTTAGCTGTAGATTTAATGAAAATGGCAAATGTTATAGATGCATGAACAGACCCTAGCAATAATACATTTTCTGGTTCATCTCAAAATTAATGAACTGTGCTTTCTGAACATTATTTTACAAAATTTTAATACCTTATCATGACAGCCTGTTTTCCTGAGACGACATATTACAGACCTTTCATGTAAAGCAGCTTTAATCTCCATTTCTCAAACATCTATCATAAAGTATATTCTGCCTATGCCTCAGAAGAAAATCAGATTAGAAGCAGGCAAGGAATTCTTAACAGCGTATTTTACTTTGAGAGAGATATTAATGTTGATTTGATTTTTAGGCTGTTGTGTTTTATGGTTTGCGTTTTGATTATGTCTGATTAACTTAAGGGGAGGCCGTGAGAGATGAAAGATTAAGTCATGCTATTTTGAGGGAGATAAAGGATGATAGATTACAAGAACCAAATAACCCACTCAACCAAGCTAATGTGCTTGGTAATTGTTACCGAGGTAATCGCACAGGTGACTGACTGTGTGATGCTGATCGTGCTTCATCATCTATAAATCAGCAATGCAAACATGATTTATAAATACATTTTCAAATAAAAGCGCTGTTCACTGTCTGCTTTCATTTCAAATTACAGTTAATTTGATTATTTTGATAGCCATGAGATATTTGAGAAAATAACAGTGAGTTTCCAAAGCTTCCTAAATTAAAGCACAAATACTCTTCCCACCCCCACCCCCCCATTGTGGAAGTTCATTTATGATGTGACCATTTCTGTAGTGACTATGCAGAATTAGCAATTCGCCAATGTCAGAACCAAAAAGCCAAAAAACACATGGGAGACGTAACTTTAATTCTTAATTATAATGTTTTAAGATGACTCCAACTTTTATAGATAATGTTTATTCTGGGAAAAAAATCCACGCATGGAACTTGAATCGCAAATGCAAGTGACTATGAGATTGTATAAGCGGACTTCTTAAATCCTGGGAATGTTAAAAAGTAGATAGGGTTAGGTACCTACCTCGCTGAGAGCACTTTTGCCAATCACCTCCAGTGTTTCTGTGATTTAAATAATTTTTGATCTTTTGGCTGGTTTTGTAGGGTGTATGGCTGGATTAGAGAGATCAGGATAACAGGTTAGCCTAACACAGTCCTATTTATAGAAACAAAGTTGGCATCTTCTCAGTGTTCAGATTTATTTGAATTTTTTTAAGTATATTTAGCACTCTGGTCCTTCTCTGAACAATTCACAATTGTTGCTTTAATTGCGTTCTTTTTAGAGTATCACTGTCGACATTTTAAAATTTTATTTTCTCTGCATTCAAGAACTAACAGCAATAAAATATTAAGGTTGTTAAGCAAATAATGCTATTTTGGAAGTTTCAAGAGTGGCAAATGGCATAACATTTTTTTTAACATTTGGACTAACCTGGGCTTATGAAAGAGCATTTTTAATGAGAAGGACAGCTTTTGAATGTAGTCCCTAGGCGTAATTATCACTTTTCTGGGATCTTATTAGCATGCAAAGTGGCATAGGCGGAATAGCAATATGAGCCTCAGGAGCCAACTGAGGGGACAGTAATGCATGTATTGTAGCTTGTGCAATAATATTTAGCTGTATCAAGGGATACACTGGAAAGACTACTCTGGCTTATCCAAGCGTTTTATATAATTTTTAATGCCATAATATATTCATTTATTATATACTGAGATTAGAGCTTCATTGTGGATTTAGAAGGCAAAGGTTGCAATTTTATTAATTACAGAAAGTTCAGTTACAATGAACACCAAGTGATTTGGATGAGCTAGGGCTGTGCTTTGTGGCTGTCCATCTTTTCATTTCTTTTGGGCTTGGTTTCTGGTTCTGTGAGGGAGACTTATTTAGGGGTGGATTCGACTTTACGGGTAGCAAAATCTCAATTTAATACAAGTAAAAGTTTCTGAAGTTTTGTGGAAATGTGGTACTTGAATACACCTCTTTAATATGGGACTTTGTTAATACCCAGTCCATGCAGAATGTATGTTTACCCTGCTTTGAGCAGGAGGATTGGTGTGGAAGATCCATAGTGGGTCCTTTGAAGCTAAATATTTGTATGATTCTTTATACCTGTGTGCTGCCTGTGCATACCTCACTTGTTGCTGAACTGATAAATGAATTAGAAATAGATGGCCATGTTATTCACGTTCAATTTGGCCGCCCTTTCTAGGAATGGAAATGTGGGCACAGAGGTGGACACTGACCTCTCATTGTTTACAGATACTGAAGTAGTTTATTCTGCCCATAGGTCAGGTGTTGGTTCCTCTGGAAAGGGCCTAATAAAGCAATTTGCTTTGGCCTAATTCTGTTGCAGAAAAGTCTGTCTTTCCATGCCTTAATACAGTGCCATGTGTAGATACTTTAGGAGATACCTAGTCCGTTCTCCTTCTCACAATGGCGGCAGCTCTGAGATCAGACCAGGTTGCTTAGGGCTTTATCCAGTCGAGGCTTAAAAGTCTCCAGGGGTGGAGGCTGCACAACCTCCCCGGACAGCGTCTTCCGCTGCCTACCTGTCCTTACGGGCAAAAAGCTGTTCCTTACATCCACTGTGAACCTCTCCTGTTTTAGCTTAAACCTGTTGCTGCTTGTCCTCCCTCCACATATGACTGTGAAGAGCCTCTTCTGACCAATTTGATTCTCTAGGTGAAAACAACGTCGTGTTGTAAGTGCTTCTTCAGAAGAATTTATTAAGTAAAGTTTAATGTAGCTTAGTTTTCTGCCTTTCTTGATGCCTCCCATCCTGTTCACTACTAGAGCTTCTCAGCTGGCATCATGCAATGTCTTAAGTGCCTTCAGGGAGTATTCGATTGCTTTGTTTTTTAAGGGATGAAAGAATTTTAATGGCAACCAGCTGAAAAAGCAAAGCAGTGTAGGATATTAAAGAAATCTACATAATAAGAGTTCTGAATCAGTACAACATGCTGTTAATAACATTCACTTTTAAGGTTGTGTGGCATGTACCTCATGATAAATAAACAAAATTCTATGGCTGCTATACCTAGCTGACCCCTGAGGCTGTAAGTTCAAAAAAATTATGTGACTTTGCAAGAGAATAATATTTTTGGGGAAGAGGTTATGCTGGCCATTTCTGTACTTGGGGAAAAGAAAGTACCCATGCTCAACAAAAGTTTTCAGGACTGGATTTTTGTTCCTATTGTAACTGAAGACTTGCCATTTCCTATTCCTATAAGCTCTTCTAGGCTCATATAATCTTGATTTAATCTTCGTTCTTTTTAAAAGATTAAAGGTACTTGTGAATTTGAATTTACAGTTTACAAATTATATATGTGGCCTGAAACTTCTGGAGGTTATAGCAGTAAACAGAACAACAGAAGTTTCCTGGAGTAATGCTTTTGTTGTACTATGAGATTTACTTAGATGAACTGCACATTGGATATATTATCTTTGAGCATGTGTTTTATTAATCTCGGTGGACTCTTACATGTATAAAAATGGTAGAAGACGGGTATATTGAAAAAAAAAAATGTGCGTGGGATATGTTTCTTAAAATACCATGGGCTTCATTTTGTATTTAACTTAAGAATTTTCATCACACGCTTCTATATTTTATTCCTTTTGACATTAGTGGCTGATCTTCATTGGGATTTTATTGACTCATTCTTCAAGCTGGTTTTGAAAACCTCATTATATGTTCCATAATTGCACATATTTACAGTAATAGCAACCACATTGTTCTATAGATACTTAAATGGTTTCATGTGAAAAACAGATTAATAGAGAAGCTTTCTCAACATATCTGCATGAATACTTGAAATGTTAAGGCAATTCCCTTCCAGTATCTGGAAATAAGATTTTAGTTTTTAAGACATTCAGCTAGCTTAAAAAAAGCACAAACCTTTGCCCATGAGATCATCCCATTTTTGCACAAATTTTGTTGCTGCAGGTGAGATATTTGAAACCAATATGTAAGACTTGGTAATGAGAAAAGGCATACACACATGGCATATGCAGATTGAAAACCTGAGCTGTAAGTACTCACAGATGTATGTCCTAGCATATTCATAAAAGTATAGACTGACTGGTGTGAGCAAGTTTGTTCATGAAGTTATTTGCAAGCCCTTAAAATGTGTCTTAAGATCTCTTGATGAGGATCATGAGGGGCAGATTCCTATCATATGCTTGGATACAGATTTATTGATATATGTACTCTCTCAAAAACTATCCTACCCCGATGCTTTCTCATGGAGGGTAACGACTGACTTCTTGAGTATAGTTAGAAATCTTTAGGAAAAGCTTTCACCTTCCCTCTGTTCTCTGTGCACTTCATGGTGTTTTGTATAGGGTGGGTCTAATACAGGAAAATACTATGTGACAGAGGCAATGCTTCTGGGAAGTCCTAGATAGGAAGCTGTCATTGGGAATGATAGAGCAGGTGTAGCTGGCTGTAGATGGGGTGAGAGACAGCTGAGGCGTTGAAATTTAGCAGCTCATCATACATCTTTGTTTTTTCAAGAATCTGGAATACAGACAGTCAATTCAAATGAAGGTCAGAGATGCTTGGTCTCAGCGAAGCTCTCCGTTCAATTGTATAGTATCAGTTTTGTAGAGAATCAAAATACTGGGGTGATGGCCTGTAATTACATAAAATGATGAAAAATACCCAGAGTGTTTCCTGTGAGAGCTGTGGACAGTACAGAAGCCATCATCTATTATCTTTTAATTTTCTTTTAAATTTGCAATCTTCTTTTAAGTTCTGTTTTTGATTGGAATTAAACATTCCAGAATATAAAGCAGTTGATCTTACTGTGTATCAGAACGTCAGTGCTCTTTAAAGCTCAGAAATAGAGAGAAGTTGTACAGAAGTTGTAGGTTGTGTAATTATGGGAGACTTTAATCTTTGAAAATGTGGGACAAGTTGCATATGAAAAAAAGATCTGGTGGCATGTATTTTCCTGTCTCTATATGTAATTTTATAAATTATTTCCTACTTCAGTGTAAGGGCACACTCAAAATCTGGGAATGAACTTTATTGCTTGTCTCTATTTGTATCTACCGTTACAAGATATTGCAGTCAAAATTGAAATGGAATAGAGTAATAGTTAGGGAGGAAGAGCAAGTGGCTGTTTTGGATTTGTACTAAGCAAAGAGGACACTTATTTAAGACAAGGTCAGCAACACTGCTGGAGAATGTCATGAGATAATGCTACCAATGGAAGTTTCACCAGGAAGGAGTTTAATATCTCGGGACAATTTGATATTTATCTTCTGTAGAATAAAATAAAGCAGATAACATAGCTAAACAGGAATAAAAGTCCCAGCAGTGCATTGTGCTTCCGCAACGGAGCATTTCTGTTAGAATGTCAGATGAAAGATGGTAATGTTTTGTTATTTTTGGACTATTATTTTCTATTTACATCAGTTTTCCATCCTTACAGGAGGTAACAACATAGCATTGGAATATGTTAAGCAACCACTCAGGTGGTAGTTTTCAGATACGTGGGAATGCCAGGTTGCCTTTCCTTTGTCATAAGCACGAGGAAGGAATAGGAGTGTATGGTGCAGAGGTGCCTTTGGGTCTGTTTGTGTGTGTGTGTGTGTTATTTCCCTTCAACTCAAGTTGGGAATGGATGATACTTCTCATAGTCAGAGTTCATTCTTCCTCAAACTGCCTTCAGGTTCATTTAGAAAGCAGTGACATTTCAATTTGAACTCTCCCTAGAAAATTTCTTTGCAGTCTGTCAAAATTTTTTTTTTTCCTTTGATATGATGCTATATGTTCCTCTTTTTATTTTTGCTATTACAGCATCTAGAACACTACTTTATCTTCATCCATCTAACAGTTTTCGGACTTCTATGCTGCCTCTGCTTAGCCATCATTTGCCAAGTATGTCCTGATGCTCATGGATATGGAGCAATATTTTATTTCGGTGTGGATAGGCATGGAGTGTTAGATCATCTCTGAACTTCAGAGAATGTTTATGACAGTCTCCAGTGCCAGATACAGAACTGTATTGGGTGGGCAGACAGTAACCAGTCTCCCATCCCTTAAAAGATGACGAATCGAATAGCATATTGTGCTAGCAACGCTGCTTATTGTCCTTTGGTTTAAATGAAAATACATAGCCCTTTAAATGCACAAATTTCAACTTCAAATGTTCTTGCCTATCTTGTAAACAAAAATATTATACCTCGATCTGGGTCCAGTGGCAGAGTTAGTTCTGGTACCACTTTTGAGTCTTACATATAGCCTTATGCTTTTTCCACTCTCTTGCCATTTTTTTTTCTTGTGTTTGTTTAAACAAAACTGCTAACACAGTCTTTCTGCTGCTGCTGAGCATAAAAGACAGTATGCACTAGGAGTGGTGCTTATGCAGGATGGCTTCATAATGCTTGTACTTCATGGTTTGTGGTGTTTATTAAAAAATCGTTTTTAATAAAAATGTGTTTTTTTTAAAAAAAAGTCTCATTTAGTTGATTAAAACGGGGCTGACAAGTAGTTCTTTTGCTGTTAAATCTGATCATGTATTAAAGCCATGGGGAAGACCTGAGATCACTGTGAAAGGAGAGTGAATGCACAATTTGCCTTCATATGCATTAGCATCTCATGGCCAGGAATCAAAGATGACCATTTCATATTTTCTTCCAAATCTTAAGGTAATAAGCTTGCTAATAAATCAAGTTGGAGACTATTCTGATGCATTGGCCTCACCTAAGGATCTGTTTCTACGTTTCAAGGGACCTAAGTACCTTGTGTGAATAGTCTAGTAAAGACTGTCTTGGAAAATTGCAGTGTTATGTTTTAAAAAAAGTAAAAATAAAGTTAACAGCGGCAACATCAAAGATTTGGACCCATAATAATTTGAGAAAATGCTGAATAGAGCCTGTCAACAGGGGGAACAAGAACAATTTCTCTTGAGTGCTACCTTGCAAATACAAATCAGGAGCTCAAAGCTTTGTCTAAAATTTTAATTTAAATTATTCCCTCCTTAGTCCAAATTTGTTTCCAATCAGTAACCCATAGTAGACAAACATCACTTTAAAAATGAAGAGCTACTTCTGTTACAGCCTGCATTTTCCATTCTGTTTTTGTTTTAGCAGTTCAATTTTAAACAATACTCAACAACTATAATCTAAATAATAACAGCACCCCCCCCCCCTCGTTTCATCTGTCAAAATAAAACTGTTTTAGCTGGGCTAAAATAAACATTGACTGAAGCTTTTCCACTGTATACTTGACATGGTGAGGAAAAAGATTAACTATGACTAAGGAAAATGACAAGTGTTGTTTAGACACTTAAAATGTTGAAAGATACTTTGTAGGAAGGTAACAGAGTGGGAACTACTCTATAACTGAAGATCACCGTCACCCACAGCATCAACTTTTCAGCTGTAAATTACCCTTGCACAATACTCCATAGCTATAGACTCCTTCCTCTGTAGTGTAGCTACGTATCAGTCATGTATGCAAGGTTCTCACAAGGAGTGATTCCCATAGCCAGTGGGAATAGAAGAATATTGTAAAAGTTAAGAGATGTAGTGGAAGGGTGTGGAGCCAATGGGAGGCCATACTTCGGTAAAGCAGAGCTAGCCTAATGCACATAAAACTTTGTACATTTGTGTATGCAGTTAACACCATCACCTTTTATACGTAACTTCAGAATTGTATGTGCTTGCTGCTTTTCTCTGAATATCAGGGCATTAGAAACACACATCTTCTCAAGATGTCTGAACTTGAGCTCTGATTTACAGCTGTTTTGTGTATTTTTAAAAAAAATCCATTAACTTCTCTGTAATGAAAAATTATCTTGTTGGCAAGTTTCATGGGAATTAATGGGAAAAATCTGGATTCGTAATAACTGTTATTGTATTTTCAGTAATATTGCACAGTAAAAGTGAACAACCACCATATTTAACTACTTTATGATAGAAATCAACAGTATAATTGCCCCTTGCTTTTAAATCTTACTCCATTCTTTAATATTTACTTTTTTGCTACAGTTTTTGACTATGGCTACAATTGTAAGAATGATCTTACATCAGAAAAACAAATCCTATTAGTCTTTTCCTTCTTAGTGCAAAAATATGATTGATTTCTGATTGAAAGACCAAGAAAAGGGTGAATATTCTTTTCTAGCAGTAATGGACAGTAGATTAGACTGAAGAAAATGATCTTATTTCCTTGCATTATGGTTGAACTGATAACATTGAAATAATAAAGACAGACAACAGGCAGCATTACTGACAGTTGACATCAATAAAAATGGATGTGTTTAAAAAAAAATTAATGGCATTGGTGATAGAATGAAATATTCTCCTATGATTGTATATATAACTGTTTTTAAAAATAGATTAACAGTGCCCCTCATTGCAGAGATTTTCCAGGGATTATAAAATTGGCCTTATTTTACTCCAGATTTTGAAAAATTTTCAGTGACACCGGTGCCACTTTGGCTTTCGCTCTCGGAATATTCTGAAGCAATGTCAGTCTACGGAAGAAACGTCTACAGCGCAAGAGGCTTGTGTCGTTGATCATGTTGATAACTCCAGGCACATACAGTGTTTTAGCTTTTGGGCATCTGTAGCAGGAAGAAGAGTCAGAAACAAGAGGCTCTGGTGGTAGGATGAAGGGCAATTTTGATGGCAGGGAGGAGGAGGAGCTTCAGGAAGTTAAAATGTACAAATAATCTGAGTCAGCATTTGCTAAATGGCCTGACTAGGGTTAGGTTTCTCTCAATTTTGAGACAACTAAAGCCAAATATTTTGTCGGAAAAGCACAGCCAACAGCAAGCTGTCCATTCTTTTTTCTCTTTTTTGACAGTCAAAGAAATATTAGTAACCAATTGTTAAAATCTACTTTTTCTTTGAACTATGTTCCTTAATGCTATAAAAACATTCAGCATGAGAAAATACACTACTAAATAATTGTGGATTCATGTTTTGTCACTTAAACGAAATATAAAATAGTTGTGAAGAATTCAGTATAGCTGATTTGGGGTATATTTTTGTAGTTTTTGCTTTGTTTCTGTGATGCTACTGGTTTCTGGTCAAACTCAGACTCTTTCAAATTACTTGATGATGCAGCAGTGTTTTCTAACCAGCTGCAGAATGTCATTATGTCCTGTTAGCATGTATTTCATCACAGGAGCTTCCTCATTTCAGGCATAGATCAAGGAATTTGTTTAAGTGGTTTGCAGTGTGGTCTGAAATTCACAGCGGACGATGTTTTAGACAAAGACTGGAATATATCATTTGTATAACCTCCTTGTAGTCAAGCTAGTTACATGAAGGCTGACTTAGAGGCCAATAAATGAAAATTATTATATATAAAAATTTTTTGTAAGGCCATTTGTTAGCTTGAGTGCTCCAGAAATTTTTTTAATGTCTAAAAAACAGATGAAAGAAAATAAGAAGGGTAATGCTTTAATGTTTGTCTAAAGAAGGTAGCACTTCTACTCGTTTAACACCAGTATGATTTATCTTGTTAACCAAACCTGTGTGCTTCTGCAAATCTCAGCCCCAACACATGGTGGCATTATCCAAAGGAGAAATAGTGTTTCTGTTACACATTCCACTGTAAAATTTGCTTCTTTTCATTACTTTTTCTTACATCAGGAAGAAACCTTCCTTCAAATTTTAGTTTTCAACAGGCATTAACTGTCACCAGGATTATCCAAGTTTATCCAATAGAATTGTTTTCCATTAATAAATGGAAAGGTGGTGGGTAGTTCACCCTCTCTGGCGGCTTATACTGGGAGAAGAGTGAGGAGGGTAAGACCGAGAATTATTTGTTCACAGAATCACAGAATGGTAGGGGTTGGAAGGGACCTCTGAAGATCATCTGGTCCAACACCCCTGCCAAGGCAGGTTGCGTAGGAATGTGTCCAGTTGGCTTTTGAAGGTCTCCAGAGAAGGAGACTCCACAACCTCTCTGGGCAGCCTGTTCCAATACTCTGTCACCCTCGCAGTAAAGAAGTTTTTCCTCATGTTGAGGTGGAACTTCCTGTGCTGCAGTTTATGCCCATTGCCCCTTGTCCTATCACTGGGCACTACTGAAAAGAGACTGGCTCCATCTTCCTGACAGCCACCCTTCAGATATTTGTAGACATTGATAAGGTCCACTCTCAGCCTTCTCTTCTCCAGACTCAACAGCCCCAGGTCTCTCGGCCTTTCCTCATAGGAGAAATGTTCGGTCCCTTAATCATCCTCGTAGCCCTCTGTTGGACTCTCTCCGAAAGATGCTTGTCTCTCTTGAATTGGGGAGCCCAGAACTGGACACAATACTCCAGATGAGGTCTCACCACCACAGAGCAGAGGGGGAGGATAACCTCTCTAGACCTGCTGGTCACACTCTTCTTAATGCACCCCAGAATACCACTGGCCCTCTTGGCCATCAGGGCACATTGCTGTCCCATGGATAACTTACTGTCTACCAAGACTCCCAGATCCTTCTCCATGGAGCTGCTTTCCAGCAGGTCAACCCCTAAGTTACTGAGTAACCCCTTGTTACTCTGTTTTTAGAACTTTACAAGCTTGAATAGTGTGCCTTCTTTTATTTTTAAAACCTGCCTACTTTCCTCATCTTTCTTGTGCTTCTTCCATCTCTAAGCACTTGATATGTTTGCTGTGTGAGCTGTTACTACCAAAGCATAACACCTCTGGAATACTCTTAGAAATGTTCTGTTAGTCTCCTACCTGTAACGAGACCTGATCCAGAAATTCAGGGGTCTCAGGAAATAATTCTCCCCCTTGAAAGAATGTGTCCTTTAGGAAAAGGCCTTCAGTACCATGCACAAGGCTATTGAAAACAGTGGTGTATTCAGGATAAATGTCAGAACACACTTGGTAAGTCTCCACTGAAATGGGAATGCTTTTTAAAGTAAATGACTCTCCTCCCCTCTGAAACCAGCAGTAAGTTCTTCCAGAGGCATTTGCTTTCCTTCTCTTGTCTTTTTTCTGATGTTTAAAATGTTCTCTCAGACACTGAAAACCGCTACATTCTGTTTCGGAGAACACATGGTAGTATTCTCATTTATGTGCAGTATACTTCAAAACATAGAAGGCCAGCATTTGAAAGCACAAGATATGTGGTGACAAGGATGAAAGCATTCTGTCTTCCACTGCTCATATACTGTAAGCAGATTATTGTTGTTACTCTCGACCCTCGTTCTCTCTTTACCATGGGAATTGCTTGAAAAAGTTTATTTTAAAAGTGAGATACAAGAGCCATCTAGTTAACAGCCTTAAGTCTCGGAGGAACTTGCAGGTCACTTACACTACCTGTTTAATTTCTGTTGTATCTTACAGTGACTGAAAAAAGGGGTGGGCGGATAATCACAGCTTCATAACTACAAAAGTTGTGTAGCATTTGTTTCAGATTCTTTTCTACATCCTGGAAATAAAAGCTTTATACCCAGTCCTTCAAGGAGTTTCACACTTTCTTATCTCAGTACAGTTCTTTTTATTTAACTCGTAACAACCATTTACAAATAGATAGCTATGCATTTTCATTATGGTGTGCTGAATCTGAATTATGTTTGCACTTGCATCCAAATGTGAAAACTTGTCTACACAGTGTTTTTTAAAATGGCTGTGGCTTAAAATTTTCAAGGTCTGAAATTAACCTGAAGAAGTCTACCAATTTTTTTTAAGCCACTAGCAAAAACCAATCAACCAAAAAAACCCTAACCCAAACCTGGAAAAAAGTCATTAGATTTTACTGTAGACTTTTCCCTTATTCCTTTCTGTTTGAGCTGGCGGGGGAAAAAAAAAAAAGTTCCCGGTACAAAAAGGGAAGAAGACAAGAGTGGAGGGGGGGTGTGTGTGTGTGTTGGGGGGGTGGAAATAGGACTAGGTAGGACTTGGAAAACACCTTTTACACAGAAAATTTTAAATGAGAGGGAAGCCAATACATTAAGGGAATAAGGGGAACACATTTACATTGAGACAAAATTTGAAGTGAGAGCAAAAAGCAATTTCTATATACACAGTCAGTTTTGTAGATAGGATGCAAAGAGGTTCAGGGCCAGGCTACCTTTTCCTATTTTTTTCTATTTATTATTAATATGGAAAATAAATACAATTGCTTGCTTTGAAAACTGAGAGAGGAACCTTTAATTCTAAACTCACATGTGAGCACACAAGAGGGTTTAATGAACAGTGTCAGGCAAATCCCTGAATTCAACCTGAAGCAAGACCCTGGAAGCTGAAGTTGTCTAATGGGTGTTTTTAAATGAGTTGGTAGTTTGTGTAATATGTTCCAGCTCATGGTGCACTACTCTGGCCCACTGTATGACTTCACATGTCTGCTGAGCAGACCCGAGGGGTATGATGTCATAGCACATGGAAACAAAGCATTTGCCTGAAAACATCAGGTTCTTGCTGGAGTGCTAAATCCACAGCTCTGAGGCAGGGCACTTCTTAAAAGATGTGTTTCTTCCCCACACTGCACTAGTTCTGTGATTGGATGGAACATCTCCTTGCCCAGTTATTTTCAGTCTCTTAAGTGCAGGCTGAGTATTTTTATTTATGCAATGTAAGAATGACTGCTGGGAATGCTTAAGATACGATGTGCCCTAATAACAGAATACATTTGACCTGCATGTGGACTGCAACATGAGGCGTCATGGCAGATGATTTGTTCGGGTTCTGATGTTAGGTTCTTTTTCTTTTTAGAACGTGTCTGGCAAAGTCAATGCAATGCCCAATGTGACATTGCTTTTTTAGCTTCTGAAAGCCACAAATCTTATTCTCAGCATCTTGGAGTGCAAAATATGTAAGTGTCCTGCAGGTATGATTTTAATGCCAAACAGTGTGGAAGTTTTCCGTTACTTCAGAGATCTCTGGATATTTTGAGAAATACTAATGTATTTGGATATATGCATGGATATAGATGTCTGTGTTCCTTCATAAGTTTGAGTTGGGTTTTTTTTCAGTAGATGAATAGGAATGATTGGTGTTGCTGGCTAGCTGTTTTTTTCATATTAAAATATCAATCTGTTTTAAGTAATGTGGACATTTGCTAAAATAATTGACACTTGTTTTTTATGTATATGTGTTAAATGTCCTTAACATGTGCAGGTATGAAGGCAGATGAGTTACAGGGAAAATACAGTTTGGCAACATCTACATTCTAATTTTTGTCAACTTTATCAGGGTACAGAAGTGGGTTGTATGTTAGAGAGAAGTACACATCTAACTCAAAGAATAGGCAGTTCTTATGTTTATTTTTTCATTGTTTAACTAAACTTGGAAGAAAAACAAGTCACTGTGAATGTAAATGAAAAGCATGTGAGATCCTCTGTTCAGTCCACAGATGGCTTATGGTCTGCAGAACAAACCAAATTTTAAGTAAATATTTGAAAACAACAGTTACAATACTGGACCCAAAGTAGGACACTGCTTGTTATAAGACATGCTGCATGTTGTGTTGTTAAGTTTATTAAATTCCAGAGAAGTCAGATGTTTAAATTAAGTTTGAATTTAACTTTGAACACCGATTAAGTAATTTTTCTTAGTCTGAGTCTCTCTTCCTTTCATATATTCATTCAGTCAAACTATATACTATTGTTATCTGTCCTCTGTTGTTTTGAGATGTAGCAACATTCCATTATGTGACTGCACCTTGTAACATATGCACCCCAAACAGGGCTCTTCTGACAGCTATCACTGATAACCTGTTCAGAGTCTTGGCAGGGTACCCAGCCCCACGGAACTGTGTAGCTCTGCACAGCGTCTCCCTCTCCACAGTTGCTGTATTTACAGAATCTGCATGTCTCCCAGAAGAAGATGTGAGAGAGGTGTGGGGCTCTGCCAGGCAGTTCAACAGAAGCTGCCAGCTTCTTCCAGCAGTGCACGAGTTCTGTGTAGCCTTGGATACTGTTGTCAGAGCAGGTAGAATAGCACTTGTAAGTCTGACTTCTAAGTGCATATTCAAATGAAGTGCTATATGGATATGGAAATATCCTTCTGCATTCTTACTGAGCATAGTAAACTTCCTTGGGCAGGACTGGCTAGCTGTGATATCGGGCAAATTACATCTATGTTCACTAGTTCTCACATTAAGACAAGCGTTACTGTGCTGTGTGTGAAGTTTGACTCTGGGTCTAAATGAATACCCATTTGGAGTAAATTCTGGCATGGGCAATTTCAGTCCAGAAGATGAAGTTTGGAAAAGTTGTGAGTTTGTTAACAAGACAGTTACAGAACTGTGCAGGGATCTCAATTTATAGAATATTCTCGTAGTAATATGCTTCTAATTATTAAGCTTTTAAAGTGCATTCCTACCTGCTCTAGCCCTGCCTCCAAGAGCCAATTAGAGTTTGCACAGATGTCGATAAGAAAGTAAGAGTTAGTAAGTATGTGGTATAGCCAATGCTATTTTGTTTGTTGATTAGCATGGAAATGGGACAATCTCCATCTCTAGAAATTTCTTGTGTCTCTTGTGGCTGATTGAATAGTGCAAAATGGGAGACAGGTGGAGATCTTGCCTCTTTCTGACCTTTTGATATTGAAATAAAATACATACATCTGTATATACTTAGCCCACTTCAAAAGTTCTTTTCATATTTGCTTAACAGTTTTCCAGTCTCCCAGTTAGTCTGAAATTTTTCTTGAACGTTATTTTGAATTGCTAAACATAATTCAGAATACTGCATTCTTTTAAATAATGCATATGTTAATACTACCAAGTTATTTTTATTTCCACTCCTCAATAAAATTAACAGTACTAGACTGTATTATTTTGAAGATCTGTGAATGTTCATTTTGAGGTACTGTATGTGCCTCTTAATGCAGGAAGTGCTTGGAACAAGTTAAAATTGCTATGAAATCTACTTTTGTGTTACTTGCATCACTGTCCTCATCTTTGGTGTATATCTCTGTTTAAAGCTGGAGCTTAAGAAGGACAAATTTGTATGACCTAGTTAGAACTGGATCTTAAAGCAAGTTTATCTTCTGTTATCTATGCTCTTTTGTTGCATATAAAAATGAAATGTGCTATGACACACTACTGTGCATAATGCATGAATCTTCTCATTATGGTAAATTTACAGTGATTAAAGTGGTCTTAATTAGCTGAGCACATACAAGGAGGCTAGCAGTGAATTAGATTCTATTCTCCTTTCACATAAGGTGTCCCCGTTGTGTTTCTTTTACTCATGTTAAACCCTTCAAAGATTCGTTCTCTGAGCTACAAGCTGTGATGTGAGATTATTAAAGGGTCTTCACTTGATCCTGGCTTTCTGGCCTTTGGGGAGGAAAAACAGCCACTGGATCAGAGGTGTTAAACCTTAATAGGTTCTGGCAGAAAGATCTATAGCGAAGTGGAGACGAGCTGTACTGGTATTGATACGACATGCAGTTATTTCAATAATCTGTTCAGGATACCTTCCATGAAAGCAACATGAAGCTGGGACCTGCATAATCAGGGTTTTTTTTTGTGCTCTGTTATTTATGTAGTTTCATAGAACTCATCAGAACAGTAGGTAAATTAGAAGGAAAAGGTAGTCAGTGCTGCCAAAAACATGCCACTGAACCATAACCATTTCCTTTTACATTTGAAGAGAGTTGGTGGGCCTATATTTCATGCAACAGTCTGCAGATGCTGCACTGTAACACAAAATACTGCATGCTGTAGTCTTCAGTTAGTGTGGTTCATCTTGCTTCCTTCAGAGCTTCACAGGCATAATTTGACCTCTGTGTACTCATTTCTCAGCCTTTTTTTCTATCAGGCTTCAATCCACTGAAGTATTTCCCACACTTTTATGATTGCAGCCATAATTAAGAAAGGACATGAAGTCATAAGCGCATTTTATGGATATTGCTATGATTTTTGGCTGTTTACATCTGGTATTGTAGACTTCATTGACTTGCACTCAGTATCATGGATTCCAACTAATCTAAACAAAGTGAAGAGTGAAGCACAGTTATCAGCTCACTACAAAATGTAACTTTTCATCTTTGGGCTTTGGGGCTAAAACTGCACTAAATGTGTGTGGATACTTTGGTTGTGCGCACGTATGATGACTGTTTTGTACACAGTTTTGCTAACTGCACACACATAGTATAAACACCTATGGTTGCACAGGAGAGTTCAAAAACTATGGTCCTGTCTTCAAAAAAAAAAAAGCAGACATAACTTCAGTTAATGAACATTTTAAGCCACGTACTTTTAATCTAGCAAGTTACTGCTCTTTATTCATTGCCCAAACATTTTACTAGATTTTTCAGTTTGACCTACTAGTACCCTTGTTTCTTACCCAGTAGAGTCAAAGCCCCAAAATATTATTTTTGTGATATGAGGAAAGTAAGTCATGATTGGTGCTTAATTCATGTTAGTCCCCATGCATGCAATAGCTCTGTACCTGTCAGCTGTGTAAAATGTCATTGTATTCTTTGGCATTATCATCACTCTCTGGTAGTAATGTTTATTAGATGCAGCCTTTCAGTATAGTTGGTATCTTCTACCTAAAACATAAAAATCACTACTAGTAATGAGCACCCCAGTTTGACCAGATAATTTAAGGCTGTACCAAAACCTAGTAGCAAAACTAATCAAACTCCCTGCATATATGCAGTGAGGAATGGGTTTAAGTAGTGAGCTGGCCCAATCCTAAGGCAATTAAGGTATCAGTGCAAAACAGTAACCGTTTAGTGGACTGAAAATTGAGATTTAATGAAGTTAAGTGATTTCCTTGAGGCTGTGCTATTAAGTCAGCAGTTTACAAGACAACCAGGAACACTAGCTTTTAAAACCTTGCTCTATATACTAGGACAGCAGAGTATAGAAATGTCACTTCTAGGAACAATAGGGTGGGTTTAAATATAGCTCAGCTAATACTAAAAATTGGTTGGGAGAGTGAGCAGATAGGCTCTTTGTGCCTTTGCTCTAATGCTAAGTAGTATTTTACATTTCTTGTAATTTAGTGGCATAGAAAATTCCCAAAATATCCTTAAATGCTTTGGGAACTGTAACTCAAACTCATAGAAAAACATAGGTGGTCTTGTTCTCATGCCCTGTATTGTATATTATTGAGCCATATACAAAATAATGCCTTGCCAAATGGTTATCCCATAGCCCAAACTAATCTCAGTAGAGCAGATGGGAGTTTGACAGGGGAAGAGACAAGCTGACAGCTTTTCCTCAAATAAGAGTCATACGGTACGTTTCCAGTGCCAAGCTGGATTTGACATTTAATTAAAAAAGTACTTCAGGGAAAAAAAAGACCAAAAAACCCAACCCACAATCCCAAAAAAACAAACTAGCACACACATGCACTGATACAACTACAGAATCAATTCAGTCTTATTTAAACTTGAAACCTTGCTGCCCAGAAGGCATATCATTTTGGGGAGGGGGAAGAAAAAAAAAAAAAAAATGCCCACTTGATGTACCATGGGGGAGTACAGACAGCATTAAAAATGTATTTTGACTGGTCTGTGCTACTAAACTTGGCTTGAGGGTATAGTGATGCTTAATAAGCAGAAGAAGTTACTCTGAATACTCAGCCCAAGCTACTATAATTAGAATATAATATGGGTGGTGTATATTCTGATAGGCTTGAATACCAGAGGTCTGTATTTTTTTGCTGTGTATTTGTCAAGTCAAGAATATTGAAGATATGGGAAAACCTTAGGACCTTTGCAGAAAAATGCTTGCAGTCATAGAGGAAGGTGTTTCTGTGTATCAGTTCTCTGTTCAAGATTGCCCCACCACGCAAACCAAAGGCAAGCATAGCTGGCTCTGGTATCCTTTTGATTCCCCCCGGTTTTTTAGGGTATATTCTGGAGCAACCTCCCTCCAGGAGGTGGTCCCGTGTTGGTCTTGGCTCTCCCTTGGCAGCAGCAGTTGCTGGCACTCGGTTCCTTCCTGAAAACTTCTTGCACTCAAAGGGGAAAAGGAAGCAGCAGAACCGGTGTTAAAAAAGGTATGAGATTCTAGGGTAGGTGCCCCAAACCCTTTGTAACAAAATATATTGGTTTCTCTCAGCCACTCTTTTATTCATGCTTGCCTGCTTCGATGGAGAACCTGAAGATGATGAATCTGATGATGATGGCTATGTGAAGGGGGGAAAAAAAAAAACCAAACCAACACAAGGGTCTAGAATTGTTCCTTTTGCAGTTAGGCCAGGATTATTATAATAACTTGCAGATTTTATGCTACTTTCTGAGGGTTGAAATTCTGTGTCAAGAAACTTGATGGTTGGGGAGGGAGGAAAGCAGCATAACACAAGTTCCTTGGTGTTTCTCTGTGACTTGGCACATAAATACATTATTAATTTTATTATTTAAATTTGTACATCATACTTACTGCTCTGAAAAGGAAATGAGGATAGTTCATTCCCAAAGGGTTTTTCAATGTAAGTGACAGATGTAGAGATGACAAGACAAACTAACAAGCTGTAACTTGGAAGGGTTTTGTTGTTAATTTTTGAAGTAATTCTGTGCAATCTCCTCACTATGTATTTATCATTCCAGTGATAATGTAAACTACTAAAATTCTACATTAATAATTGCTTCAGTCTGGGTAGGAATCTAAAAGCAATAGTTATTCCTGTTTAATAAAGGGATTTATTAACTTTGAGTAAGATTTTTCAAAGATGGTGAGGTAAATACCTAATGATGAATAGATTTGAAAAGTGCTAAGCAAGTTGCATTGTTCTTTCCTAATGCTTCTGGAATTACCTGACATTTTTGGTGACTGCTGAAAACTCAGTGGCTGTTCAGACACATGTACTTTTTAGACATAAGTTTATTTCATATTTTGTCTGTGTGGAGCTTAGCTGTCACTCAGGGATGCACTCTTAAGTGTGTAAATGTCTGGACTTGCTATTGACTTGGAAAATCTGAGCAGTTCTTGCTCAGAGATGTCCGAGGACTGAAGTAGATGTTCCTCCAGCTGCAGCCTAGTGGGATTTGCAAGTGAGATTGCTGAATACTGCAGGGCAAGAACAGGCTCTTCAGGAAGCACAGGCTCTGCTCAGAGCAAAAGTGATAGTGCCCCATTGATGGAAAGGCAAACTGCTTACAGCACTGACTGATTGCCATGTTCAGGTGGTGGACATGTGATCAGTCCTGCTATCTTCATACTTCCTCCCTTGCTGACTGTCTTTTAAAAACTTTCCTCTCTGGATTTTTGTTTTTAGGGAAAAGTCACAGGTGCCTCCCTACGGAAGCATTTGCATCTCTATTCCTGCAGTGAGCAGAGGTGGCTTCTGTTAGGCCTGAGTGTGGTAGATTTGCCTCAGAGGCACGGGATTTCAGAGCTACTCTGTTTTGAGCACTTCCTCGTTTTCATTAGTGCCTTTTATTTCCTTACTGTTTTGTTTCCTCACTTCCGTGCTGTTTTGAATCTCACACAGAGATACATACCTCCGCCACATCATGTATATTGAGCCTAGACCGTGAGTTCAGGCTCCTGAGACTCCCACTGGGGACAGTGGTCCCAAAATTAAGTCTGTTGGCAACAGACTTCAAGGAATCTGGATCCTTCAATGGTATTCTATCCCTGGTTGCTTTTAAAAGTAGTCTTTGGAATCCTGCATAACTTTGGCTCTCTTGGAAAGAAGTTACTCTGTTTTATTATTTAGATTAGTTATTTCATAACCAAGTACCAGATTTCAGTGATTTTGGTAATTGTCTTAGTAGAAAGAAGCTTTTGAAACTATTGTTTCAACTTTCATTTAATCCAGGATTATACTGTTCCATACAATTGCATACCAAGGAGGATTACTACTGGTTCTGTCTCTGTTGTCTTAAAGCGCTAACTGTATTGAGATTAAAAAAAAAAACCAAAACCAACCAGCAACAGTAATAACTGAAAAATTGCCATTTCTCTAGGGAGCCAAGATTAAACATCAATATAATGTGCTTCTGTAGACCATTTGAGTCCCATCAATAATAGAACGTGAACTTTTTACACCACCTTTGACAAGAGCCAATTAAGACAGTCTTTACAGATTATTTTTTCTCCTCATGTTATTAAGTATTAAATTTAATCTCTGTAGAATTTTAATAATTTTAAATGCAGCAGGAAAATAGATTTGTTTCTCTCTTTAATAATCAAGTAAAGGACAGGTTGTCTACTATTCATGCATTTCAGTGAATCTTAAAGTTAATAAATCTTGAAATAGTGTATAATGTTAGTAAAATACAGTAAAAAATCATATGGAAACATTATATATTGGTGTAGGTTTTGAGACACTGAATGTATTACTGGATGTTTGGAGAACTAGAATATCATAGCCTTTATGCAAAGTATGTATATACTTATATATAGACAATAATGGTGTTGAAGAGAGAGACAATTTTCTTGGAAATGTAAAAATTGCATCAAGTGAATTAGTAGGGTCTTTTCTATGAAATAATTCAGGCATGTTAGTATTCATTGATGTATCTTACTATGGTAACAGTGGTTGAATCCGTGCTGATCTATACCAGAAGCTGCTCACTGGACTAGATGACTGTATCACAGCAGGATGTTACCAGGATGGAAATTCCTACAACCAGAAAGCACAACGCCGTTACATTTTGTCTAGTGTTTGTATTTCTCTGAATTATTTGAAATCGCTTCCTTTTATCCCAGGTTGTATGAGACTTTATTTGGTAGCTTTATTTGTAAAGCATTGAGAAGTTTTGAATCTATGCAAGAGGCCATAGCAAGCAAGAGTTCACAAAGGACCTTGAAAAGTCATATCAAAGACAGCAAGCCATTATGACTAAAAATGAAAATGAGAAGCAATACTGAAGTTACAACTAAAATTGGGACTGTCCTAAAATTCAGGAATAACCTGTTTCTCTTTCCACACGTGCTGTAAAGAATCGAAATTATACAGTTCAGAGCATTTCTTTTACTTCAGCAGTAGGTTGAAAAAGTACATCTTCCAAAAACCAAATGGCGCTTGGATAATTGACAGCATTAGTGCAACCTCATGTAAATAGAAGATAAAAGGTGAGAAGGAGGAAGCAAATACCTGAATCTTTACGACTTTATCACTTCTCCTTGAGAACCTGGAGGCAAAACACTTAAAAAATGTTACAGACACCAAGAGACCTAATGAACACACATACAGCATCATAAAGAGATGACATTTGCATTAAAGGGAGCTTTAGCTGTTGTATAATTGCATCTCAAGTAATGTAGAAAGCTGAGCGTAAGAGCTGCCAACCTAACTGACTAAATCAGAGGGAGGTTATACTGCAGGAACCTGATAACTGTGCCATAATCTGTGCTTAGTGGTGCTGGGACACAGATATGGCAGGAGCAGCCAGGGGGGGGACTTGTGCTTAGTGGTGCTGGGACACAGATATGGCAGCAGCAGCCAGTGAGAGATCTTGCAGCCCAGGGAGCTTGGCTTACAGTAGATTGTGGAGCTGTTCAGCATGTAAAAGGAAGAGCAAAGGCAGTACTAAGTAGTATGATTTACTCATTTCAAAAGTGACAAAACAATCAGTGTCTTCAAGACAGTAATATAAAGATAATTATTTATTTACCAGCTAGTTTTCTATCATAGTCACAAGTCGGAGAGCAAATGATTAATTTTCTATGGAGATATGGTCTGTATTGTGAAGTTCTGCTTTTACAGTAATGCTGAAATCAAGCCTTCTAATCTTTCTGTTCTGGAAGAATACAGTTCTTGTTTGTACTTATAGATGACATCAATGATGGAATGGAATTGTGCACATCAGCAAACTGTAGTGGTAACCCATAAATATGAGGCTATGTAGTTGGCTATATTGAATAATGTGCAGAAACTAGGTGTTAACGTGTGATTCTGCCTACCCAACAGAGAACTTCAGGAAGCCTCAGAGATGACACCATTTTTCTCACTGGAGGTTTTATAGAAGCTGTGGCATCTGCCAAACAGTGCCCATTCTGTGTACTCAAAACTAGCACTCAAATATTCATTTTTAACAAGGCATTAATTTGCATCTGTCCATAGCTGCAGCTGACCTAGAGCGTAGCAGCAAATAGACTCCTTGGCGTGAAGGACCACGCTTGTATTCTAGGTGTCTCCATGTCTTCCTAGGCTGCCTACAAAGCACAGGTGGTGCTTGGGTTGGCAGCCTTGCAATTTAAAAAGATCTTAATGTTTTATACCATACTTAATTTAAGTCTTTCTCAGACCTTGTCTTTGCTTCTGCTCAAATACGTTGATGATCTTGGCAATACAGTTCACGCTGTTAATCAGATCCCTGCTACTGTGACCTTACAGTTTGCTTTTTTTTAAAGGAAAAACACCAAAGATTATTTGTTGTTGAGTCACTGCTTTTGCTGCTTACTTTCTGCTGTTGGGCCCCTCTCCCCCTTTTCTAATCTTTCCCTGTGTGTCTCACCATCTGTGTGAACTGATCCATAAATCTTTGCATTAGAGCAGTGTGACTTCGGTTTGGATTTCTGAATGGAGGAAATTTTACTGCTTCCTACAATTTTTACTAGGGGATAATTTACAGTAAAAACTATTCTTTGTGTTTACATACATCATAGTGTAACAACTACATTGTATCTTTGTGTTTTCCAGTTCATCTTGCAAGTACATACTTCGTTTTTATACGTGGATCTATGATAGACCTCACAAAGTTCTGGTTTAGAATGAGCTAACACTGAAAAGAAAATTTTTTTTTTTTGCATTTTTCACAGAAAATACTTGTTTTCCTCAGAAAATGTTCTAGGGTCTTGTTCTGATTTCTCAAAGACATACATTTATCTAAACCTACAATATTTAAATCCTGGCATGCTGTCATGCAAGGAACTGTCTCTTATTATTTTTCTACTCACTGGGCTCCCTCACTGAATTTCAATTTTTCCATGTAACAATTTCTCATCATGTGCTGACCCCTCTCACCAAAGGGTGAGATTCTCTTAATACCATCAGAGATGTAGGAACCAACAGTAAGCTTAGCTCTGAATGCTACTACAGGATATTTTGTAGGTATTTAGTTGTTTTTAACAATTTCTATTTGTTTTTGCCAACTTCCATGGGAAGAAAAATTCTAAAATTTGTTGACACTTCATACCACCTTTATATGCCTCTATCTTTATCTCATTTAAAGGTTTGAAACAAAACAATTACTGAGACAGATCCTGAAATTCTAACTCGGCTTGAACTCAGGTAGCACTGGTGCTTAGGTCTTGATCTGCACGTAGTAGCAGCTGTAGTATTTCACTAATTATTTGCCACTTTTATATTTTATTCTATTGAAAAAATAATTCAATGAAAAACCTTCAAGAGAAGATCCCATCCTTTCTTAGGCATTCATAGAAAAATAGTTCCATTTTTTTATTTGTCTTCAAGCACTTCACTAGGCTTGTGTGAAGTGAAACGGGACAAATATTATATGGCAAATACAGTCGTCACAGCATACTTTTTCTAAAGCACAGGGTTTCAAGTAGGTTTTAGTTAAATGGTGATTTTTGGTTTTAGAAGGTGCTGAACACAATGTCTGGTAAAACACACTTCTATCTTACGTGAGTGTGGAATTCAGTCCTTCCATTGCGGTTTTCTTTTGGGAAGTATTGCTGATACCTGTGACTTAAAATTTCTTCACTGTCCACTTGCTTTTATGTCAGTAGAATTGAAGTGTACGTGTGGACCGAAACTTAGTTTTCTAAGCCGATGAGCACCTGTAAAATTTAGAAGTTAGGAAATTTCCCTTGTGTTTTACTGAGCACTTGGGAAATGCTCTCTACCATGAGATGGCAGCAGTGAGTAGCATCTGCCTGCTAACCATTGCTGACATGCCATATAACACAGATTTTACTGAAAGCTACAATAGTTCACTGACATACCTTACATATACCTTGAAATTAGAAGTATGGGGAAGACATACTGAGCTAAAAATCAGAAAACCTGTTAAGTATTGTTATCTGAACCTTTCTTCCAACTGAAAGTAGAAGCTGTATGAATGTAAACTGTGCGAAAAACTAAGTGCTACAAAGAAAGGTCCTAAGAATATAAATAAATGTAGCTGTATTAACACTGTTTATATTTTGCCCTAAAAGCTTTTCTCAACTCCTTGTCATGATTTTGTTTATATGTTGGGGGTGTTTCACCTCACTTTTGCTCCTTTTTTTTGTTGTTTTTTTAACTCTTTATATTCCAGGAAGCATTTACTGGCTGGAATATGTATACAGTAGCAAGGGGAAGAAGGGAAGGAGAGGTCAAGAGCCAACACCTCTGTGCAAGTTCAGTAACTCCTCAGTTACTGCTTCCTTGGAATACCTCTATGGGTTTCACAGTACTTGGTTTTAGTGCTTCAGATTATTGTAGCTACGCAAAAAAGAAGAAGGACCAGAGTTCTTTGTAGTCTTAACAGCAGGTGACTGAGCTAGGATAGGGGCTGGTCCTGTGAGCTAAAGGGAAGATCTGCCTTGAGATATTGATATTCTCACAGTCTTAAAGAGAGCGCTTTGGATGTTTCAAGTTTTGTTCCATTTGTGAACTTCCTCTGAGTTGTTTTTAAATAATTTTGAAAGTGAGTCTATACAAAATACCTAGAAAACATGGGAACAACAAAAGTGTATTCTTTCTCTGTCGTCTTACTCCTCTGCAAAAAGAATACATTTGAAGCTTGTTTGGTCTCACATCCCAAAAGGATTTCTTAAGGATCAGATTGGGGTCACTTGCTATTTTTGATTAGAGGTACGGTGGAATCCAGGACAGAATCCAAGTCTGGTACTGCTGGCTAGCATGAGAGGATCTCTATGTCTGTGGGAGACCACTGTTATTGGTTGCATCCAGTGAAGAAGAGATGCAGTAGATGGTATTGCTGATTCACAGCTGCTGATAACAAGCAGGATTGAATGTTTTGGTGAAGTCACCAAGGTGCCATGTTACACTTAGGCATTGGGAAGCGGGAATCTTACTTGCCACTTTTCACAAAGGACTTCCTGGTCA
Organism: Phaethon lepturus; assembly: GCF_000687285.1. NCBI lineage: Eukaryota > Metazoa > Chordata > Aves > Phaethontiformes > Phaethontidae > Phaethon > Phaethon lepturus. The sequence goes on from NW_010545260.1 coordinate 48,122, forward strand.
ATCCTGGTTATTTTTAAATAATGATGTTCTTTAAGGAGAGTAGGAGACCCAAATCTACCTTTTCTGTCACTAGCTTCCCACTGATTTGAGGACAGATTGAGTAACCACAGGAAACAGTCCTTCACAGTGGGGTTTTTTTTATCATTGTTGTGTACCACTGTGGAATACTAAGTGTGAATAGAAACATGCAAAGCTCACTCAGGAAACTACTTGTGTAAATAAATACACTGTTAAATCTATTTGTGAGATTACATATCTTGTGTTCAGTTAATCATTGAAGAGACTCTGATTTATGTGGTCTTCATAACACATTAACAGAAGGGGCTTCTCATTGAATTGTAGTGCTCAGTTTGTAGGACCAGGGAATGTTGGTGTTTTGGGTTTTTTAGTGGTTTTTGTTTGTTTGTAAAAGATACCTGTTTGCTGCTAGTATAGTTCAAATACAACAGGACTTGAATTTTGTTTTGCTGTTGTTTTGCTTTGGGGTTTTTGCCAATAGTGTAAGAAAGAAGCAATTCACATTTTGTACTTCATATTCACGGCTGTTGAAACAGTGTCTTCTCTTAAAATGAAATGAAAAAATGTATTTTCTGCCTCATATCCCACCCTACAACAGTTTACTGCAAAACCTCTGAGGTACTTTAGTTTCTTAAAGAGGAATTCATTGTTCGGTCTCTCACATTCAAAAGGTATTTCCAAGCCATTGATTCGGTGGATGATGCATCATCTAATCTGGAAAATAACCTTCAAAACTAAAATTGGGTTCTGATGGCAAAGTTCTGTGACTGTCATAGTATCATGCTACACCTCTTACGAGTCTGTTTTCAGACAGATAGCTTACCTAGTCCCATTAATAGGCTTTCAAATTGCTGAGGTCTATGTAACTTGTTAATACTAATCATTGGAAGAAATTAAGAAAACATTAAATGAAAAACAATAACTTTGAGAGGTAGCCTTTGTCTCTCTGGGCAGATATTGTGGGCAGCGTTTGTAGTGTATTTCCTCATATTAAAAAAAAATACAAATGAAAACCTAGGGACTCTTCTGTCTGAAGTTTAGTTTTAGTTGCTTGTAATTTTACCAACAGAGTCAGTTGGTTTTAAATTTTACATCTAAACTACTTCAGATTGACCCTTTCTGTCTTTCTTTACCCCCTCACTCTCATGTGACCAAGTGTTAAACTTTAAGTAACCTTACCTCCTGTTGCATGTTTTCTACAGCTAGATATGGCCACTAGATAATTTTCTCAGCAATCACCCTTAGCAATATTTATTTTGTACAGCAACATGCAAAAAGTAGTCAGTCACACCCAGAAGTACAAAAGCAGCAGTAGTTCTGCTGCTTTAGTGCAATTACACTTAGTCTGTTCAGCAACATGGCTGATTCTCACTGTGGTATCACAGTCACAGGAGAAGTGGGAAAACTGCAAGCAGACCTCCTACACATGTGACTAACAGGTTTTTAGGACATACCCTGTGTTTCTCTTTGTATTTCATGCATATTCTGTAGCCTACAACAAGGAAAAATCAAAAGTGCCAAGTTGCCGAGTTTACAATTTATAAATACTTTCCCAAGTAAAAGATAAGGAAAATAATAGTTGTGTCACTCTGCGACACTCTTTTCTTCTGAGAGTACAAGCACAACATGAGAGAGGCGTTAGGAAAATGTTTTTGAGACTGCTTGTATCATGTGACAAACATGGGCTTCTCAGGAGGTGCTGTGCCTAAATACCATTCCTGACCCTGCCTGTGTGCTGGGAAGTAGTCTTCAAATCTGTTCAGAGAGCAGAGCTGCTAAGATCCTTATTGATGCCAACCCATTCTTGTTGGAGAGTAAAGAGCAGGAGAGTAGAAGAAAGAAAGATTTCAAACTGTGCTGTTTTAGGGACAGACAGAGCAGTGCCAGGTGATATCAGAAATTCTGCTGCATACCGTCCATTTTCCTGATTAAAACACGAAATAAACTTACCCATTGTCATTAAAATACACAACTAGAAGGTTGTCTTTTTTTTCCCCTCTTCTTTACATAGTTAATCCAGGTTTAAAATTAAAATTGGAGGCTAGATTCTAATGCTTCCTGTGTTGTGACTCTGAAGTAACTGCATTCACATCAATGCAAGTTACCTGATACTGGATCTAGGTAAGTGACATTAAAATCTGACTCTTAGGCCCATTCAGTGGGGTTTGCTGTTTTGTTTTATTTCTTGTTCAGTTTGCACTCAATGAATCAAACCTCCCAGAGCCCTTCTTTAGCACTACAAACACTGTCTCTGTAGTTGACCTGTAATATTCTGTAAGAGTTTGCAGATACAACCATTGTGTTTTATTAGTATAAGTTTTATTTTGCCCAGAGATAAAATGGGGAACTTAACCAAAGAATGCTGGCAGCTAAGTAGTTAGACTGCTACAAAGATTGCAAAACTGCTTCAATTCATACTTCTTTCCTTATGTGAAAATATGTCTCTCCAAGAAATCAAACTGACAACACTGCAAGAGATTCCACATATGACTGGTTTGTACAATGGGCAATGGCTTCCAGAAGTTGGAGGCATTTGCAAATTAAAGAATAGCTCTGTTCTTAGCTTGACCAGCAAAGTTACAGGCTTGATCTATCAAATTCAAATGGACTTCACCTATCACACTAGCTGAGGTGCTCTCTGATGCTGGAAAATTCCCTTAAATTGTCATGTTTCTGCTTAACTTTTAAGAACTGGTGTCTGGTAATTTCACCACTTAACTAGAGTTAGAAGCTGTTCTGTTCTCGTTCCTTTTCTGGTCAGTGAGGATTTGAATTGCCCTATGACCATCTCTAGGCCCTAAAAGCCAAAGGAGGCAAAAATAAATGGCTTATGTAGGTATAAGTGGCTAAAGGCAGACAGGATGACTCCTGTTGCCAATGTGACGCCCGTCTACAAGAAAG
>NW_010545261.1:0-11222 GCF_000687285.1 Phaethon lepturus
GCCCGGGTGCCGGCGTGCTCTTCCTGCCTGCGGAGGTGCTCGCTCAGAACCGGGAGAGGAGCGGGGAGGAGACGGGCAGATCCTTCACCTTTTTGCCGTTCTCGGTTTCCCCACTCAAAAAAAGAGAGAAAGAAACGCTTAAGCTTACTATCTTGTAGTGTATTTTGTGGCGTAGATTAAAGGTCTTGCGAGGAACTACAAATATTAATTATTCTCAAGACTTAAGTGATGCTTTCTGTGTCATTCAGAAATATACGGCTTCAGGGCTCACTACAAGCGCCTTGACTTTATCTGTAATTCACACATCCAAGTGCCACCCAAAGCGTGTGGACTGTCTCATTTGAAATGAGACGTCCCCTGCCACGTGCTAGGAGAGACTTCTCTCTTTCTGGAGGTGCACCCATCTCGCGTGCCGCTTCTCAGTTGAACTGGCATTTCGGTGCATTTCCAGAAAGATAACACTTCCTTGCCGAAATTAAAGTTATTCTATCTTATTTAATTAATTAAGAGATTTTGCTGACCTCCTCTCTGCATCGTATTTCCACTTACCTTGTGCTTCATTAAACTTGCATGAAGCTATCCAGCCGTCAGGGGCTTGCGCTCAGGCTGCCAGGAACTAATCTGACAACAGATTGGAAATCACCGTGTAAAATAATAAGCAGCTTTTACTGGAGTTCTGAAAATACCTATGTCATGTAAGGCGGTGCAATCAGCAGGGAAACAGCTGAGGTGCTGGCAGTGAGAGAGGGAAGATGACAGACAGACAAACAGACAGAGTTAAATCTGCTCAGGAGAGAAATGGGCTGGTGGCAGCTCTGGGATGGGATGGAAAGGGAAGAAATCGAGTGAGCACAGAAGCAGGCGAGGAGAACTGCGGCACGACCACAGTGGGTTTTCCTACTGCACTTTTTTTTTAGTCTCCATACTGAATTGCAATCTAGACGGCATAAAACATTTATAGAAGCACTGTGCCTCATCTATGCCACCGCGATAAAACACGGCCTTTTGCAAGGGTCCCCACACAAATTTGGTTCCAGGCGTCAACATCCAGCTGAAATTGTTACCTGAATAAAATCATAAGATGAGCAGGTCCAAAGCCACAGGCACCCCACGGCGACCAGGCACCCCACGCGTACGAGACGAGGACAGAACTGTTCGTCAAAGTGCTTGCGTTGTTAACACAGTCATTTGCGTCTGGCAAATGTTCTCCTGTAGAACTGGCGCTTACCTGGAACAGGGAAGTTCATTAGAGTAATTTCTGACCTGCAGTGCTCCTCGGGGATTAGGCGAATGGTGGGAAATGTGGGGCACCGAGTACCAGCTCGCTCGCTCTCTATTCACCTCTCACTTGTGCAAAAAAACCATGTTAGTGGGCAGAATGAGCCCAGTAGGCTGCGACTCGTGATGAAGGTTTAGCTTTTACAAGCCTCTCGCATCTCTGAATTTTTGGAAAAAAATATTTTCTGTTTTGAAGTGACTTTCCATTTTAGAAATTGTTGCTCACTTCTGGTTCAAAAAAGTTCCAAGGACAAACCAGATGAAATTACATTGTGATAACATGTAAACGTGATGCTCTGATCCAGAACTCAAATTCCTAATGCTAAACACTGTTTCAGGAAAATTTTTAGAATTTAAATTTTTCAGCCCAACTGAGAAAGGAGTTGACATCTCAAAAACATCCTGCCTATCTCTCCCACCCACATCCCAGTGTTGCTTCCAGGAATCTCTATGGGTTTATTTTTAGCTACCCGTTTTCACATAAGATTCAAGTCCAAAGCATTCACGCTCTCTCTTATGTTACCAAAACATGCTCAGTATTCAACGCTGAACCGGAGGGCTCAGAACAGCAGGCATTTAAACAGATCTCTCCGCAAAGCTTTCCAGCAGAAGGCGGCGTGCCCTGAGTCAGCCTGCTTGCGTTTTCAGAAGTTTAAGGCGGGTATCACTCCCTCAGAGACACCGGCTGCTAGAAACGGCTTAAAAACAAGGGTAGAGCAATGCTGGGTGAAAGCCCCAAACCCAGTGATTTTAACGTGCCTGGGATTTTGTTCTTCACATTATTATGAGGAGATTAATCTCAATGTGTAGATGTGAATAATAAAAATGGAGATGCCTTTTTTAAGCCCTCGCTTAAAGTATTTTAAATGATGAAACAAGCATACAGGCAGGTACTCCCTAGTGTACTTGCACCCAGCAAAACATGACAGTGGATCAGCAATCAGCGCAAGAACAAGTCGGTACAAAATTGCCATCGTTAACAGAAATGCAAGTGTGCAGATCAGAAGCAAACAGTGCCAGGAATGAAGAACAACACACGAATCCAACCCTGTTCCTGTTGAACCAGGGGAGGATTAAATTTACACTGATTGCAATGCGAGCAGGACCATGCCTTCGGAGAAGTGTCTCAAAGTGGCCATCAGTGGCTGCACACATGGAACGCTCGCCACATTTCTCCAATGCCCATAAAGACTTGAAGGATTAAAAACAAAATTAAGAAAAATATACATATGTTGTATATCTAAGTGACCGAGGTGCCATCCCATACATGATGCAATATCTTACGTATACCGGGCAGTATTTGGTTAGAGATTTTAGCTTTTCCTTTGACCTCCATACAGCAAGGAGCAACCTCAGAGTACCTCTTGCTGCATCAGCTAACTCTGGTTGTTTATTTGAAACACATAACAGTCAGTGGCATTTCTTTTCATTTAGCATTAATCATGGCACACAGCATACTTTATGTGGCACCACGTTCCCCTGAACAGCATATTTCATATTCATAATATTCCTACATTCTTGCAAATCAGAAAGATTCAAGCTCTGTTATCCACAGTTACAGAGATACCAGCAAACATCAGAGTACTTGAGAGACCAATCAGGACACTGTGATTTTTGAGAAGGGAACCAGTGTTTAATGCTACACCTGGAAAAAGCGCTTTTTGCAAAGCAACAGTTCCCCACGAGTGTAGCCATCAACTCCTGGGAGGCTCTCCTGCTTTACCACAACAGTTGAACTCAAGCATTTTGTGAGCTGCTGCCATCTGTGCACAAAGACACGCTCTCTGACTTGGTGAGAGATGCCACACTCGTGAGATGCATTTAGATAAATGCATCTTTCCTCCTCGTGCCTTTGGACACTGCGGTTACCATACCCCATTCCAGCTACCTCGATGAGCATTCTCCTAGGGGAATCAGATATGGCTCAAGCCACCTCTGGTATGTATCATTAGCTTAAACTCGATTATAACCTCTTTTTTTTTTTTAATTAAGTTTAATTAAAAAATTTACAAAAATGATCCAAGTCTGTGTGCAAGAACTGGGACCCCACACGAACATCTGCAATGGTATTTGTGGTATTTCTCACGCTCAGAGTGGGAAGTATTGCTGTAGAGCCAGGCATCCAAGGCGGCAACCGCTGCAGCCGTGGATGCCGCTGCACTGCAAAGCCATACGTGAGCGTGGACGAGGATTGACTCAGTGCACATCACGCAGCAGAGGCATGACAATCCAGTGCATTATTCAGCAGAGCCTGTGATGGCTTTCTGTTTAATCTATGTGAAAATTGGATTTATGGTGTAGGAGTAAGAGCTATCTGAACATGGCCCATAAAAACGGAAGAATCATATTTTTCTCTTCAGCAAGCAAGTTTTAACAGCTCTGTTGGGTGCTTATTTGCAGTCACAAGGCAAAAATTTTCTCTCTGCTGTTTACGATCCTTTTACTCATTTCTGTGACAGAGGGGGGTGGTTTGGAGTACAGTGCCAGTGATGCTCTAGTTACTGGGTGTTACTTGCTCCAGGGACTCTTTTGATATGTAGTCCTCTGCTCTACTAATGTTCCCATTAGTCTTGATTGCCTCTGCAGGGGGTGGTAAAGACTTCTGTAATAAAGTGCCTAGGAAAATCCTTCTTGAGCCTTTGATATTTCCTTTGCAACATTTTCTTCATCTTTCACAAGATACCAGTTTGACTGACTTTGAAGTTATTTCCAGTTCTGTTGTTGTCATTACTTTGTATTTCTACTGGGTAGCTGGATGTTTCTTACGGTGGAGCAAGGAGCCACCAAACAGCCTCCCTTTCTGTGTTCCTCAGATGGTCCTGATCTCTTGAGTAAAGTTTCCAGTTATTGAAAGCGTACAGTTTAAAACCACAAGGTATTAAAATGCAGGCATCGAATGCTATGAGGTTTGCTCAAGGTTGCTGCAAGGAAAAATGAAGAACAAAAATATGTATGTGGAAAATCATATACATAACACATCCCAGTGAGAAAATGGCTGGGGGTCCAAGCTGTTTAACAGTCATAAAGCACAGTGGAAGGTCAAATTAATTAAAAAAGAAATTAGATTGGATATTGGCCTAAAATATTCAGAAGTCCAGGGGTTTACTCATACCATGGAAACGTGGTAGGTTTAGGAGACTGAGCTAAACTAAATGGAGGTTTCCTGATGAAATGTCACAAAATTCCTGTTCATGGACAGACTGAAAACAATCAAAAGATTTTTTTTTTCTCTGGGAAACAATGTAGGACCTGAAATGGAAAATGGAAAATGAGGAGCTAAGGGTTCTTCTCACACCTCTGCTACCTGGAGAGAACAGCCCCTTTGTAAAGGGGGGGGGTTCAACCCCCTAAAACAGCCCCCTGTGATAACGTCTGCATTTTAAGTATGTCATGACTGCTGTAATTTTTATCATAATTAGCAACAGAAAGTATATTTAGAAATACCTAATAAGGAAGGAAAACTTAAATGAACTTTTTTAACTTTGAAGATTACTGTGCAAACCTGGGAGAATTCTGAGATGATTCAGAAAAGCCATAATCAAGCTTCTACTCTTTGTTGTCGAAGAGAGAGACAGACTTCCCTGCAACATCAAAACATGCCAAAAAAGCGTCACTCTGGGTGTGGATTTGACCTTTTCAGTTCTGTAGTAGTCCAGTCCTGAACTATGATGCAGGTACATTTCTGCAACATGCAGTTCACGGAGCCAGACACCAATTTGCCGTCATTATCTGCAGTCCCTTTGGTTCAAAGCCCACTAACGTTACTGCCCGTTATGGCTCATGCCTCGAAAATACAAAGCAAGGGCAAGGACAGAGCTGAAAAAAATCGCTGCAAAGGAAAGCAGAGCAGCAATAACCGCGCAAACACAACAAAGCGCACCAAAACAAAACCAAGCAGAGGGCTGTCTCCAGTTTTAGGTGTTTACATGTAACCCAAGGGCTATTCAGTCTCGAGCCCGTGCGGCTTCACTGGATCATCCTCAAGAAGCCCCATCTCTCCGTCACCCCCACCACGTGCTGTCCCACGCTGGGGTCCACCTCTTGTCGCCGGGGTGACCTACGGTGAGGGAGGACCCAGAGAGGTACAGTGGGATGACCAAGCTGCACTTTGCTGCAGGTTCAGCCCGCGGGGAGGTCCCCGGGGGGAGAACGGGCTTTTCCTGCATCAGTCTCCTGTGCTGCTGCTGCTGCTGGTTTTGTGCATTTGGAGGATGCAGATAAGGAGGGCATCGAATTCGAATGTTATGCTAATGAGAACATCTGTGTACTTAAATCAGCACTGAGCAGCTGGTACATTTAAAACAGCCCCCAGCATGTCTAAACACTCTGTAAATACAGAGTTAATATCTCCTGAGATCAATTTATCATTAATAAGTTATAAAAACAGGATTTGATGCACACTGAAATAAAAATAGTGGGGAAAAAAAGCCCATACTTTATTTCCATTTTTTCCCTCCTAAAATTTAGTGGAGTGTTTCTTGTGTGACCGAATCTATTCAGAGAAAGCAATTATTACAGTTAAGATGTATTAGGCTGTAGTCCAAGCAATAGCTTGAAATGTATTTTCCAATATACTTTGTTCTAAGTTGGGCGTATTAGGACTTGATTGTAATTCATATAACAACAATTTTCGTGATTAAAAATGCGTATTTAAATCTGGCAGTCACTGACATTTTAATAAGGATTGAACTAAAGATTTCAGTAAGTGTCCATTTCGATTCTGGGGGACTATTACCATCCATCAGCGGATGTCATTCTGATTAGAATTTTTTGTTAACAGTTACAGAAAACAAATTCAAATTGAACCAAAACGTTTCGTGACTGTGCAGTCCATCCCCACCACAAGCAGATGTGGGTGCTGGAGGACGGACAGGCAGAGGTCTGGGCAGGGAGGGTAACATGTCCGCGCCTGCTTCTCCCTGCCTGCGACTGCCCCAAGGATCACAGCACCAGGCTTTCTCGAGAGGAGCTCCGAAAATGAAAGATGCGCCTTTATATCAGATTTTCTCCAAATCTGGAGGGATCCTGGCATCCCAAACTGCACACAGAGGGCTGAAGAGAGCGGACAGAGCTGAGCTGCCCACGGTTATCACCATCTCAACCCTTGGGTGTGTGAGGAGCCCGACAGGACATCGCGTTGCACAGACACGGGGCTGGCATCATCCTGCCTAGGACATCTAAGTGAGAACACAGCCCTCCTCAGGTCCCTGCGCAGCCAATGCGGAGGTGCAGGCACCCCTAAAGGGGATACGGCCCCTGAGTTCTCGTTCAGCACCTGAGCGTCAGCCAGTGAGTGCGTGCCCAGGCTGACTTCAGACAGGTGTTTTGGGGAAAAGCCTTGACCAGGTTCCATGTTACGCCGGTACTTGCTGGCTGTTATCCCCCTCCACGGTCACCTCTGCCTGGCTGCAGCCATGGCTCAGCCTCCTCCTGCAGCTGGTGAGGGGTCTCCAGCACCTCGATAAGCAGCTTAGGACCTTGGCTTACACTGCTAAATGTTCACCTTAACTCAGCATGCTCAGCTTTACTAAACATGCTACAAGGACCCGCATGTCCCTGAAAGACTCCAGATAGCATCTGAACTTAACTGTGAACACTTTGGGACTCCACCTACTAAGTTATAAAAATTAAAGGTAGTTACTATGATGAAATGGATTCCTTTTCCTCTTTTGCTCTCAAATAATCTGTTGTGAACAGGCATTGGGCATATATGCCCTGTGGTCCACTTCTTAAGCCTCTGGATCCACACACTGGTGACTGCTTCATTAAACGTCTATTTTACGCATCCTGTAAGCGCAGAGAAACTGTAATTGATGGTACCAGCCAGGGTGTGCAGGTGGCATTTGATCGATGCTATGTGCATCTGTAAAACTAAGATACTCTTCCGCACATTTGGAGTTCGGGTTTTTTCCTCCTGCTCCTCTCTTCCTGGAACACTTTTATCTCGCTCCCACAATTGCCAGCAAAACTCACAAACAGTAAAGCCCACGAGTAAACCTTATCAGCTACGTTACACTCACAGCACTCCTCGCCACTTCCACGTGGGTCACATCTTGAAAGACGAGCACTACTGTCACAGCCAAAAGCAGCCACAGGCATCCTCGTCTCACAGGGTTTGGTGAAAGGGAGACGTGTCTGGAAAAGGGTTCCCAGAGAGGGGATTTGATTTTACTTATTATGGTTTTATTACAGTTCTAAGCTGTGTATGCTTGATCTTCTGCTATAAAAGGCAAATGCACACAGTAATTTGTAATTTTGTCAAGCTCCGCCCTGTTTGGAACAGGAGAACTGACTCATAAAGTACGTCAAAGCCCATTAGGTTGGCTTATGATCTTAAATAGTCTCGTGTTATAAACTTCGGAGCGAGACTGAAAACCTCCAGAGCATATAGATCAATTGTGCAACAAAAATGCCAAAGTCGTGCCTATGCACTGATTGTCTGAAATAGTTGCACAGCTGCTGAAGCTCCACTTGGTCTAGAAAACACGTAAGATCTTTAGCAGGGCAATATAAACCTGCTACGTTATTTGTATGATTTATAGTTTCCACTCACCTACACCACATGAATAGCATTAACACCTGGCAGAAGTTCCTGTAAACGCTGAGAAAGTCATCTTGGGCAATTTTCTCCAGGCAACAGATTTGATTAATTTTCTGGAGAGCACCATCCTGCCAGTTGGCCTGGCTGGGGAAATGTTAAGAAGTTTGTTTTCTTGGTTATCTCTTCCCAGGGGCCTCGTTGGGATCACAACTAATTGAAGTTTCCAGGCTAATTTGTTTCTTAATATCTGTGTGTGAAATACGAAAAACTGCATTAAACTTAACATGGGAAAAAGGGGAGAAGGGTCCCTGTTTTTTTGTCGTGAAGCTATATTGAATATTTTCATAACTTTTCATTGGAAGAGGCCGTGCTGTCTCTCTCGCCTCGCGCTAGCTGCTCCTCGCTCCCCACTGTGTGCCTTCAGTTAATTGCATGGCTGACAAGAAACGTGCCTGCAAATCCGTAAGCTCAGCCCTGCCCGCACGCTAAGCCGCATTGCTGGTTAGCCTTCTGCTGATCCACGTTTTCCTCCGTTACACCTCGGTTTGTAAGAATTCCTGCTGACGCTGAAGTACCTGTGCAAGGTCTACACGCTGCTTTGTGAACTTCAGTGAAAATGAAGGGGATATGGAAGACAATACGTAACTACTGGGTACATGCACAAGAACAGGTTTTGTCTTTGGTATCTGCTATCCCAACCCTTCCCTCACCACCGATATCCCCATCCAATACACATACCTTGTAAAATCCTTCTTCGGTTGTGCTGTATTCTAGAAGATTTTCTTTTTTTAATTGAAATTCGATGTTTTTTTTCCTAGATATGTGAAAAACATGATAAATAATGTTCTAGAAATGCAGAACTAGAGCAGAAGCTTTGATCTTAATGCTGCTGTGAAAAATTAAATGTTCACTGACAAGGCTGGTTTGAGCCTTACAGGAGAAGAAATTCAGTGCAGCCAGCACAGAGCGCTGAGCTCACCAGAGCATGACTGCCAAGACCGAAAGAAAGGTTTTCATCACAACCCCACCTTGGCGGAGAGGAAAACAGGATTTAGGACAACCAGCCAGCAGCAACTGAAATTCAGAAAGTCTTCAGAGAGTGTTGGACATGACACGATTGTATGTTTGTGAAAAGGCACGTACCATAAAGCCTTCTATCATTAGAAGCAGAGTTAGGATGAGGTCTGAAAGGAGGCTCAGCTTAGTCTGCTTCCAAGCCGACCAGAGCCTGGCACGACAGAATAAATTGCAGCCCCTGACTGGTAAGGACAGAGCCATGCAGAAACAAAAACCAACAGCAACAGAGACTTCTCCTGAAGATTTTGAAAGACAGGCTCTGGTTTTGGCTGAGGCTCAGGAGCACAGGTTTCATGCATGTCAGTGTGAGGTCAGGTAAGCGAAGTACGGGAAAAAGCACGAACTACAAACTCATTCACTTCAGCAAGAAACCTCAAGGTGCACTTGCAGACTCGCCAGGTGACCACCAGCGAGAACAATTGCTGCCTGGTTAAGATGGCAATAACTCTGCCATCTGTTTGCTTAAAACGTAAAAGAAAATTATTTCCCTCAGTACAGATACCATGCCCCAGCCCAGATGTGCTGCAGATGTACTCAGCTGGCTTTGAACAGGCCAGCGTGTCCTCCCGATGCCTGCTGGCTCCAGCAGCTCTTTCCCAGCTGCAGGCTGGACCAGGACACTTGCAAACGGTTTGAAGATTGTGCCCACAGCCTGAAGGACCTGCAGTCGCCTCTGGGGGCTCGTGTGCAGCCATAACAAACACGCGCATTGAACGAGCAAGGCAACTCCCAAGGGGAGACGAACAGAGAAGTGGTTGCTCTCGCCCGCAACTCGGAAAGGACAAACCAAACCTACTGTATGGAGGAAATTAATTCAGGTGCCTAACGGACTTGCCTAAGCAGCACTTTCCAGAAGAGCGGCTCTCTGTGGGTGCAGCGACTTGCGCAGGGGATGGGAAGAGCTAGTGTGTTGACACCGAGGTATTTACGGACTTACGACGACGATGTCATTCCTTGGAGAGAACAGAAACCGACCCGCGCTCGAGCCCAGCCTGGGTCCTGTGTCTGATCCTTGGCTTTCAGCATCCACTTCAGTTCTCCATTTTGCAGAAATGGTGTACCTTAGTAATCGCTCCGGAAGCTAAGCATGAAGAATATTAGAGATAATCTATATATGAATTGTCATTGCTGTTTTCTTTCAGATCACCTGGAAAACAACCCAGAAGATTAGAGAAATGAAAGTATCAATGCTGCAGAAACTAAAAAGACACACTCACTAGGAATCCATCAAATAGAGGTGGACTACCTGAGAATGGAAAATTTAAGTGCTTTTGATACGGTAATCCAATAATTCCCTTCCTCCTGGCTCTTCCTATCGATTTTTCCACTGAAGGGGAAACTCCCACATCCCACTCTGCTTTTACCTTCTGCAAGAGATGATGTTTGAATTTCCTTCACCTCCCACTTTGTGTCCTACTCCAGTACTTTTGCAATTCTGGAGCTATTCACTTCTGCTCATTTTACATTAATCATGATGGTCCTTTTCCTTCCTATTTGAATCCTAACCTGTCTTTTTAGAAGCTGTTTAAATTCATACAACTGTATATACAACTACTTTTATCGCTAGTCTGCAGACACCGAGGTACAGTCTGTGTATTTGTAGATGCTTTGGGAATACATACTCCACACTTACAGGTGGGGTTTTTTATTGGACCATTGATGTATTCTTACAGATAAAACATTCCTATACCTGTAGCGTGACGACACAGTATCTATCATCTTTCTTCCCCAAAATATGGTACACTTTTTTTAAACCCAAAAATGTTCTGGTCTATTCTCTTTAGTTGTCAAGGTTTTTCATTTTTTTGGAACACTCAATTTAGAATTATTTTTGGAAGAGGTAACTGAGGTCTTTATGAGAAGCTTCACTCAAACTAGTTCCAGATGCTTCATTTGTTTTTACAGTGAGGTAAGAAAGAGTAACTCCACTTGTAGAGGAACGACTCTTCTCTTCTTCTGCATCTTCCTGGGAGAATAAACCAATTAGGAGAAATCTTCATCTGTTATCTTTCCTTGCATCCAGGATTGACAGCAATTTAATGTTTTAACGTTTCTTAAATTATTATTTTGGAAGGGGGGAGGGATACATTCTGATTTGCATATCCTTACTCGGACATTTTTCAGAGCAGTACGCAAATGTTTTCTGCCTTGCGCAGGATTCTGCCTGTGATGAGGGAGCGGTTTTCAGGAAGGTCCTCAGCTCTCACTCGACCCGTTTAATCCTGCAGGCAGAGCGCGGATCACGTGTGCCCTGCCAAGAGGAGAAGCGATGCTGACGGGCGCTCCGTCCGTCCTTGCAGCGCCGCGGAGTGCCTCGGGCGCGTGG
>NW_010545262.1:0-24975 GCF_000687285.1 Phaethon lepturus
GGGGGGGATCGCTCTTCGCGGAAAAACCGGCTCTGGGTCCGGGTAGCCCTTCCCTCCGGCGGCGATGTGCCCAGCGTGCTCACTCTTCAGCCGGCTGGTGTGAAGACGCAAGGGAAGCGGCTGCGTTTCCTGTTGCCCGCCTCGCACTGATGGAGGGATAAAGCTTGCTGCCCGGCTGCTGCTGGCGGTGACTGTTAACGTGCGGTGCTGTAAACTGCTGCACTGCACAGCACAAACGATTAAGGCAGCGCAGCGAGACAGAAAACTCGGAATAACCGTTTGAAAAACGTTTCTGTCCTGCAGGTAATAAAAGTGCCAAACTTCTCAGAGGCGTTTTCTTTACTTTATATGTTACAACTCTGTTCAAATAAATTTTAAACAGGATTTCGGTGGAATAATCAAACTTCCCCATATATTTCTTTAAAAGGTCACAGCTTTCTTCTAAGATTAGCCGAAGAGGTAAAATAGTAGGTAGGTCTCATTTTGCTGTCTCAGACGAGGATCTCTGATGGTTTGCTGGACTGTGCGTGCACATACCTGTAAAGATTGTCATTGTGAAATGTCACATGGGTTCAGCCATTGTTTCCTTAGATTTTTAAATGTTGGGAAGTGAGATGATGTTTTCAGAAAAGATTTGGGCATGGCGGTGAGAATTTTTGGAGCTTAACAGTTGGACTGGTTATAGTACCTATAATAGTACCTATGTTAGATGAAAACCGAGCTGCTGAAGTTTGGCTGTTTGCAGTTCCATGATCAGCAGTTATTTTTGAAATCACCATGTTTATGGAATGAAAATTATAGTCTCTCCTTATTGCAAACAATAGTCTTGCCTTAATCTAATCATTGCTGCTCATACTACTAAGCTTCTCCTTAGTGGATGGAGTATAAAATTGTAATAATTTTCTACTATTTCTTCGTGCAGCCGTGGGATAGAGAGAGCAAAAGGATTACTTAGCCTCCCTCTCTGTTTACAGAGCTACATCAGGCGCGGTAAATCTTGGAGTAAGAACTGAAATAGTAGGGGCAGTTGTTCCTATCCCCTTCATGCTCTGCAAGTGAAGGGGAAATCACATACATCGTGTGGACAGTGATGCTAGCTCAGATAGCTAGCACTCTTAGTGCAGGGGTATTTCTTAAGTTTCTCTTGTGTAAACAGCAACTGTAGATTTTTTTTTTTTTTTTTTCTCTTCTGAAATTTTCTTTGATATGCTAGTTTGGCATCAAACAGCTGTTGTGAGGATGTAAATTTTGCTGTTTGTATTTCTGGTGTGTTTGCAAGTGGATAATGAAACGTGGGGATCTTTTGGCAATTTAGAATGTGATTTGGAAGTCATTATTCAGGGATGGTTCCCGCTAATGTCACTGGGACTTAATTGCATGGTTGGGTTAACTTTTCTGTTGCACTGTGTGGTCCAAGCAGTACAGAGCTTGTGTGGAGGGTGTTCTTCAGAGGTGTGAACCTCAAATTCTCTAGTCTAGTAATTTTAGGTCCATCAGTTTAGACTGCTGAAAGAAAATAGAAGGCAACAATTGGGTTTAGGGCTTTTTTGATTGAATTCTATAGGTCGCTTTTTTGGTGTGGCATTTTAAGATTGTACTTGGAAGTGGAAGGGGGAAAACTTGCTGTGCAGCTTTTGATCCCTGTTGCTTGTAGAGATCTTGTACTGAAGAGCTTGAAAATTTTATTTTGATTCTATGTTACTCAAATTTTCAGACTTTTTCTGCATTTTACTAACAAGTATTTATAAAGTTTGGTAAATGTAGGTTGCACTCTTTATCCCTATGCAAGGTCAAGCTGTACCTGCAAATATTTATGCAACTTCATGGGCTATCATAAGATAAGTTGGCCTTTGAAGTGCTGTTGGGTACAATCTATTCTAAAAACAAATAAAGATAAATTGCTCCTTATGAGCCTTTTTATGAGCCCTGGATATTAAGATCTTTGGCACAAATAAGTTAATGGCATCCAGAAGAAGGATGAAGTTCATGTGAGGTAAAAAATGCGAAAACCCCAGAAAATTCAGTTGGCTGGGAGGCTGTCACTACACAGTCTTTAGGAGCAATGCTTTAGGAAAAGACTGGCTAGCATGGTGTGCCAGTCAGCAGAAACTTCTTGGCTTGAAAGGGCTGTATAGCTGCTGTCACTATTCTTAACGCAGTCAGCTTTCCCCTGAGAGTCACAGAGACTAGATTAATGAGCTCAGTGCCCTGCATAAAAATACACTGGATAAATAAGCTCCTATATAATCTAGGTCTTCTAGCATGCATCAGTAACATGTAGACTGCACGTAGTCTGATCACGAACATAGTTACTGTAACTACGGTGATTATCAGGACCTGTGTACATCTGTATCAATCTAACATAATAGGGGGCTGCTGGAAAAACAACCTGGAATGAACATTAGTGAACCCAGCTGAGTAATTTCTTGTTTAAGGCTTTTTAGGTAATTTAAAAGATGGGGAGAAGTTACTCATTTTGACCATCCAAAGCAGCATGGCCAGTAAGTTGAGGGAGGTGATTCTGCCCCTCTACTCTGCTCTGGTGAGACCCCACCTGGAGTCCTGCATCCAGCTGTGGAGCCCTCATTACAGGAAAGACATGGAGCTGTTGGAGCGGGTCCAGAGGAGGCCACAAAAATGATCAGAGGGATGGAACACCTCTCCTGTGAAGAAAGGCTGAGAGAGTTGGGGGTGTTCAGCCTGGAGAAGAGAAGGCTCCAGGGAGACCTTATTGCAGCCTTCCAGTACTTAAAGGGGGCTTGTAAGAAAGATGGGGACAGACTTTTTAGCAGGCTCTGTTGCGATGGGACAAGGGGTCATGGTTTTAAACTAAAAGAGGGTAGATGTAGACTAGACATAAGGAAGAAATGTTTCACAATGAGGGTGAAACCAGGGTGGTGAAACCCTGGCCCAGGTTGCCCAGAGAGGTGGTAGATGCCCCATCCCTGGAAACATTACAGGTCAGGTTGGATGGGGCTCTGAGCAACCTGGTCTAGCTGAAGCTGTCCCTGCTCATTGCTGGGGGTGTGTGTGTGGATGTCTAGATGACCTTTAAAGGTCGCTCCCAACCCAAACCATTCTATGATGCTGTTATCCTGTAGGCTGCCCCCCAGATACAAGACAAAGCTAACTGTGCCTTCCCAGGGGTCTAAAGGCCTCAAGAACACTTGACTGTTTAAAAGGAGCTGTCTTAGGTGAGCGGGTTGGAGCCATTTGTCAGGTTGCAGCCTCAAAAGAAACACCAAGAGAGTACCCATGAGTACTCATGGTGTTTGAAGGAGGAGGCTTCCTCACATTCCAGGGGGTGGTCGTTCAGGGAGAGGGTGTGTAACAGACTCTTGTTATTAAAATTTCTTTTCTCTCCAGAGCTTTATTTCTAAGTAACAATATTATTTCATTAACAAATATTAAGGTTATTAAAGAATATTACAGGTCCTAAGGAGAGCAGAACTAGGTCTCAGCCAAAGCTTTATCTGCAAAGAGGACCAGTTCATCGCAGCCTCGTTTGAAAGTGAGTACAATTCTCACTGTCGACATCATTTCATATGTAATAGGGCTTTAACTGATGTGCAAATACATACGTTATTTGCAGAGACTGAGAGAAGGCAGAGGTATATGTAGCTTGGTAAATGAAATGTGAAACAGCAGAAATCTGTCTTACAAAGTTCTGGAACCAGAACTGTCTGTATGAAAAAAAGAGATTAGATACTTAAATGGATGCTAAGCACTTCTAGAAATATGGTAGTTAAATATTTAAGTGTATGTAAAGGCCAGGGTAGGAGCAGGATTTGGAACAGAACAAATGTTTGTGCTTCAGAGTATAAACAAACCTCTTAGGATAAGTGGAAATTTTCTCCAGTGGCTGAAACACCTAGTGTCAGACTTTTTTCTTTTTTAAAGTTCTTTTTGTGAAGCC
This sequence comes from Phaethon lepturus, assembly GCF_000687285.1. Lineage (NCBI taxonomy): Eukaryota > Metazoa > Chordata > Aves > Phaethontiformes > Phaethontidae > Phaethon > Phaethon lepturus. Next base: position 3,917 of record NW_010545262.1, read on the forward strand.
TCTTATTCTGATATTGTGAAACAGTTTACTAGAGAAGATACATATTTTCTTTTTTAAATTTTCCCCATTTGCTGTTTCAGAATATAGGTAAGGATATATTATGTTTGTGGCATTGTTTTGGAAATATGGTCTGGATTTTTCAAAGCATTTTTGTGCCTAATAGCCTTTTCAAAATTCTGTTATCTTAACTCCATCTCTTGTTCAGCAGATACTTAAAAACCAGCTGGAAGTACTAGAAACCGTTTTCTCACCAACTTCAATGCAGCCAGTGATGGTTCAAATTGTCTAGCTCTAATGTTTATAACTTTTACAGTTTGAGTGGATGAATTGGCAGAAAAGCTTGGGAGATCTGGAATTCCCTGGACTCTTTATGGAGTTTCAGTTGCTTAATTCAGTTCAATTTAAATGTATTACTCAAAATTAAATTTCTAATTTGCCTCTGGACTTGGGCTGCGGCAAATGTAGAAATGGTTCTGTGACTTAATTTACTTTTGACTTTTTAGTCTAGCTGTGGAGATGATGATAAAATTTAAATGATTCATACTTGTGGGGGTATAATTTTGTAAATAAAGATAAAGGTGTTTATTTCTTATCTTTATGGATAGGTCAGGACTTAAAAGCTAGGGGGTTCAGTTAAACAAAAAAATCTATAGGTGAGCTGCAATTTAGAACCTCTGGCTTTTGTGAATGTCATATCCTTTCTGCTTGTCCACTGCAAGTCAAAACACATCTGAAAATTGTTCGGAGGCTGTTGGTTGGTTGTGAGTTTTTGTACTATATGTGGTATTTTATGCAAAGCCAGTTCTTCCATATGTATTTAATCCTGTGTTTTGTGAGCAATAGGAGTTAAAAGATTGTAAACAAAGACCAAGACACACACACACAAAAAAAAGCTATTGTGTTCTGTCACAGTTTTAGTTTGTCAGAGTGCGTGCAAGGGAGGATCTTGTGTTCTGCTCAAATGACAGTCATATGTACAGAAAACCTGTTCTTTATCTTGGCATATATAAAAGCTCTTCTTTTATCTGGCAAAATTAATATATTTTAAGGTAGCATTTCACCTGACTTATAGAAGTGCTTAAAAATATTGGTTTGCTTCTTCAAATTAGTGTTGAGCATGATTCAGCATCATATTTGTATTCTACCGTCCCATTTTACAGCTCAGGTTACCAATTTTAGAAAGGAGAAGAAACAGCTATCTTTGCGTTGTCTTTGAACATCTCTGTTTTGCGAAATCAAAGCAGTTAAAAAGTTATTCATTCTTTTTGTGGGCTGGATTGTGTACTTCTGTTTCTCTAACATGCTTAAGACATTGTATATACAATTCTCTTTATAAGAGCATTTCCAGTGTCCTACTTAATTTTCTGTTTGTATCTTATACCCCAGTGACTGGGACAGGTAAGCTTTGAGGCTCAAGAAGAGAAATTTGTGTAGTTCTAGGCGTTCACTTCTTGTCCAGAGATAAGCTGAAAGTATTCACTTTGAAAGACGTGAGCCTAATATTCTTTTAGCAGCAATACAAAACATCTCCTTTTCTGTGTTTTCTCCTGTGTCCCATCTGCTTCTCACACCCTGTGTCTTTTGCATTTCCTAACTTTATTGGTTTCTAAAACTCGGTGCTGGACTAATCTTGCTTCAGGTGGCACTTGTGGCATACCATATATACAGGACCATAAGCGGGTGTTCTGGCTGATTGAAACCTCAGCACCTAGTCTTACTAGGTAGTATAACTAGTCCAGGACCTGTCTAGGTCATCAGTATCCTATCTTATCTTTCTTTTCCATGTGGGCTTAGCCCAACTTCCAATGACTTCAAAATAGTAACTGTTAGTTGTGCTGGACCAGCACTGCATAATGGTGTCAGCATGAGGTCTCCTAACATGCAGACCACCAAGGGCTTATATGTTCTAAGTTTATTCAAGGTTCAAATGTACTCATCTTGAATAACCTGGCAACAATGCTGAGGGCTGCATGGTAACAAGTTGACTTACCCCTGAAGCCCTTGAGAGGTAGCAATGCAAGAAAACCAAATACTGACATACCTTAATTAGATGTCCCTTCCCACGAGCTTCAGACTTCTTAAAAAATAATGCATTCCTATTCTGTATAGTAGACTGTACTGGTTTTTAGTCATCTTTAGGCTTCACTGGGGATGTGTAAGCAAAAAGTTGGAAACCACTGCATTATGTCCTCTCAATTGTAGATACTTCATTTCTAACCTTCTAGAATCACAGAATCATTAAGGTTGGAAAAGACCTTTAAGAGCATCAAGTCCAACCATCAACCCAACACCACCATGCCCACTAAACCATATCCTGAAGTGCCACGCCTACACGTTTTTTTAACATCTCCAGTGATGGTGGTGACTGCACCATCTACCATCTACTACATCATCTTCTACAGTCAGAATTTCAAGTCATTCCCTACTGTAAAGTTTCTGTCTTTCTGATGCCTGGTGAAGGCAGTGTGGCATTCATTTTAACTGTGCGGATTTCTAAACTTGTTTCCATGTTACTAGGCGTAACTGGGGTATGGAGCCAAACTCTGTAATGGCTGCAAGGTCTGTTTGTGAACAGCTGTTCTGTGTTGGCATCCTGAACCAGGGCAACCATTTCTACACTGAAACAATAGCCATGTACTCTGCATTTGTATGTTGTTTGCAGAATTCAGATCGAATACTGGCAGTTGAGGATGCAAATATGTAATGCAATGAGGTGTTGTTGAACAAGGGAACAGAAATAAACGGTGTCTGGTTTGTATTTGTAACCTACAGCCTAGCAATGTGATGGGTGAGGGTTGGTTGGATTTCAGATAACTGTCTTCACACTAATTGCTGTATTTGCTACCTGTACTTTTACATTGTCTCAACTTTGTCTCTTGTAGGAAAAACAAAATGAAGGAACTAGTGTCAAACAGTACCACCAATATATCTCAAGCCAGGAAAGCTGTGGAGCAATTAAAAATGGAAGCATACATGGATAGGATGAAGGTAAACTTAGACTTATTGTTGATATTTTGAATTCACTAGCTAGTGTGTGGTACAGCTTCCCTTTAATTTTCCAGAAAGACTTGATCAGTTGAAATAAAATTTCTGTGTTGAGCTATAAAACAATATTCAAGACTGCATTGGTTATGTATTAACTGCTTGGTTCTAGCAAAGCAATTTTCAAAGACTGGCTTCTAGCCTGCTTCTGTATGAGTGCCTTTTACATCTGTTCACACTTGACAGCCTGTTGTAAGTGAAGGTTTGGTTTTATCATGCCTCTGTGTGTATGTATATTACACGTTTTAACTAAAGGCACTATTACACAGAAGTTCTCAACATTTTTAACCAGAAATGCCTGTGGGATTGTTCTTCCCTGTCATTCTGCCTTCCACTAGACTAAAATTTTGTGAACAAAACAAGCACCTAAAAACTAGTGATGTCATGAAGGTTTTAAGAAAGCAATGCTCATCTCTCTTGTGCGCTCTCTCTCTGCTTCTGAAAATTGGGAATAATTATTTGGATGAAAAATCCAGCCTCTTCAAGTAAGAAGAGCATAGAGATGGAAAGACTAGAAAAAGGAATACATTTAAATAATCAGGTTTTCTGCAAGCAACTGTAACTGGGTTGTTTTTACAAACCGCAGCTGTTTGTAACTGAGGTTACAAACTCAGTAAAACAGTTTAGAAATGTTGTATGTGAAATTCTTCATGTAGTCTTAACTCTGTTTATCCATCCATCTATTGTGTGTGCTGAAATCCTGCACGTAGTTAGCATGGGGGCAATAGTATATAATTACAATTTCAGTGAGTTTATGATCTGATACTGTTTTAATTGGAAAGACAGTATCTATAATTCAGAAATATTGGTGCAGCTCACATGAGTAGTGAGTCTTGCTTATATGAAACATAAATTTCAGTTTCTCCATTTTGTTGCAGTTTTTAGCAATGTCTTGTAAGACCATTGAATTTGCAAAACTATAGTTTCTATCTTGTAGTGTCGTGACGAATTCATCACAGTAGGTGCATGTTCACAGGGACAGGTATTTCTGTTTCCTTTAGCAAGGGGACCTCTGCCTTTTTGGTGTTCAGTGGGGTTAGTCCACTGATTCAGGCCACATTGCAGCTGCACAAACAACAGGGCTGACAAGAAGGAATGAGTGTGCATGAAAAGGGTTGGAAAAATACGGCCTAGTTTATTGGACTTGTTGAAACAATTGGAATTGTTGATACTTAGTAGATTGCCTTCAACTTGCTTTTATATCATCAGTGGTAACTTTCACATACCACATCATTAGCTCAGTTATGCAGATAGCTTCATTAGTTAGGTGGATAGCATTCTTAATTACATATGTAAGAAAGACATAGGTTATTTTTACAGTTAGTTTAATTAAAAAGAACACAGTTGTTAGCAAGTATGGCAGACATAAAAAACAGATAGCTTGAAAGTGCAATTATTTCACCTTTCAAAATAGCTTGGGACCAAAAAGGCACCAAAGAAAATATGGTGTGTTTCAGTATTCTGAGGGTTCCTATACTAACATAAACCAAATACAGTTTGCAAAATGTTTATGTCTCGATTTCTAGAATTTCTTTGAACAAGTATATGAGGGATTGTGGGAAGAGGCTGATTGACTTTTCATTCCCTCAAGATCTGCTTTGCCTTTAATCTTGAAACAATTAAGTGTGTCTTTCAGTATAGCCAAATTTTACCAAGGGACTTTCCATTGGTTTCAACAGGAGATTTTTGAGTTCTTGGATCATAACTGTAAAGGCAGAGAAATTAAATTATTTCCTTTTTTCTGGTGTTTTACATTTGCTTAAACTAGTTAGACATTTAACAAAAGATAGTGCTTTCCAAATAATTTAATTAAACACTGTTTTGCATGTAGCTGTAGCCAAGTGGTTATTCCCATAATAGACAAGACCACCTTGTTAACATTAAAAAGGTGCCTGCATTATTGACTAGGGAAATCAAAAGTTCCAGCTCATTTTTCTACTACAGAGGCACTTTGTTTTCCATGCACAGTAGCTGCTATAACCAGCACGTGTTGGGTCTGCTCAATTAAAATCTTGTAGTTAGAAGTATTAGTTGCCCATTCCCCACTGCGTTCTGTGTTTTTTCAACTGATTTAAAAATCAAGTCCTATAATCAGAGCTGCAAGCAGTGCAGTGTTTTGAGGTTCCACAAAGACAACTTGCTGTTGAGGTGTGGCAGAAAGGGGAGGATGAAGTTATTGGCGTATTGATCAGTAGTTGGAAGGAGTATTACTGTGGTGGGTTTTTGTAGTGTAAGAATCCCAGAAGGATCATAAATTGAACCTGCCTTACTTCCCCGCGGAAAGAATGGCTAGAATTATAATGGAGAAGTAAGTAGGAAGCAGGAGGCGCAGATTTCAAGCTAGGAAACATCAGATGAAATCAGATGAACAGTGGCCTCATGACTAGTAGAATAATGCGCCTTCCAAAGATGCTAGCAGTCAAGTTGAGAAAGCAAAGATGATATTGGTACTTTATCACAGTTGTCCTCAGAATAAAGCACTATTTAATTTTCTTTTCACAAGCAGAAAAGCAACGAGTGCTCTGACATTTAAGAATCTTGGTGTATCAGTTATTATTCCATTTTCTTTTTTCTTAAAAAGGTAGAAAATATTCCTAACTGGTTCTGAATAGTGTTGGGAGATAAGCAGCGGGATTGCCAATAAATGTGTGTGAATCTCTTTGTTTTAGATGTAAAGGATAAGCAGAGTGGGTGTTGTAGCAAGGATGGTAATTAGTCACAATCCGTGACAAGACAGATGACATAGTAATTGCAGCATTTTGCCCTGTCATTGAAACTTATAATTATTAGTGCAGCTAACAGGATTATATTCTAACTTTGGCTGTTTTTATCACCTCTGTTATTCTGAAATATAATGGTAAAATTCCAAAGTCTTCCTGAGACTAATTCCTTAAAGCATCAGGGTTGAGTGTTTTGTTGATTATTCCCCCCCTCTTTTGGTAATTTGACAACCAGATGTTTTTTTCACTACACAGAATAAAAATAATTGTTTAAAATGTGAGGTTGGCATGATACCTATATACTCCATCCCCTCTAGCTACGTACTTTAAAAGATTTAAAAAAATGAAATGTTAACTTTCTGTTAGAATTCATCAATCAAACTGCAGGCTGATTTTTCCTTTAGCCACTTCTGTAATATGTATAAATTACTTTGAATCTTCAGACCAAGCTGTATCACACAGGAGAGCTGAAATGACAAGTGTTAGCTTCATTTGAATATTCAAATTACATGCATTTATTGTAATTCTTAATAAAAATTATTCTGAAACTGCCCAGCAGCATTCAGCTACAAATAAATATAAAGGTGAGTAAAAGCTATGATAGAGTGGCCTTCATTCAACTTCTTCTGTGACACAAATAGGACGATCAGTACATTATTTTGTATAGTAACAAACCACGTTAGTGGCCATTAGGCAACCTCTGCATGCTGACATATGCCAAAGCAGCCGTCTCTGCTGTAGCCATAATGCAATACTCAATGCAGAGGTCTTCCGCCAGGGTTGTTCTGAATAATAAGCTGAGCAGGAAACTTGCTGGAGGCAACGTTGTATTTTGCTCTTTTTTTCACCACAGTTCTGACTGCCAGCACTGCTCACAGGCACAGGAACCAATGTTGTCATTGCTCCTGGAATGTGATCAGCTAACTTAATTCCCCTTAGAGAGTCGTCTTTATTCCACCGTGCAAGCCTGAGCTACTCCACTTTTAGTGAGGCAGTGGCCATAATTCACTTTAACTACTGTAATCCCAATGGCAGGACTTTTCTTCCACAACCCTTTTACTTTTTTTTTTTTAAAGGATGAAATACATGGCCTAGTACAGGTTTAGTTTGTGACAATGTGTGAATGTGTTCATGTTCCTCAGTTCCTTGTTGCGTGTTTGTTTTCTACGAAATCTTACTATGGTTTGTCTAAAAGAAAACTAATTTGTGATTTAAACACTGTGACGTTGAAGGTGCTTGCTGTGCTTCATGGCATTCATACCAGCACTAAGAGGACAAGTTAGATACAAAAATTCATGTTGTGCTTTTGCTAGTGAAAACCCTTTTTATCGTTATATGATGTCAAAGCATGATAATATGTAGAGAAACAGATAGCAAATGATATTGCTGGGTTTATCCCTTCTAAGAATGATGATTGAAATTGTACTTCTCATCCATCAAGCAAAAAGCCATATACGTAGTCTGATGTTGCTTACACATATATGGAACAAACACCATAGTTATAGGAAGGTTGAGCCATTGAAGTCCAGCATTGGTTCTCTGCTCCTGTAGGGTCAGTCTACTTAAAAAGATTGTTGGTTTCATGAATAAAATAAATTATTCATTAGCTTAATAATTGAAGATGAAATGTGCTGGATATCTCTAACAAACCCTGTCTCCAGGACCCAGAGAATTAGGCTAGCTGTCCATTAGGTTTTATGGCAGTAACGTTTATTATGGCATAGCACTGAAAATGTCATTGAGCTTTTTGTGGGCACCTGTGGCTCTGAGTTTGACTTGCTCTGTTTGAATGAAAGAGTTCAGGACCAGCTAATGAATTAATTGGAGCATAGAACTGCCTTAATTTGAGACACGCAGCAGAGCTTGAAGAACAATAGAAAAGTTAAAATATGTATGTTAAATAATTATGAATGTACTGGTGATTGTCATTACTTGAACATACTTCTATGAAATGCTGTGATGGTACATTCCTCCTAACATTACTGGAAAAATGCTGACCTCCTCTTCAGTGGATAAATTCTAGGCTAGTTTATACTTTGCTGAGGTACAGCATAGGTCATTAGCAAAGAAAAGCATGTCTTCTGTCTTTTGATCTTTTTTGGGCTTGATGGGAATTTCATAGTCCATCTACATTGTGCCTTTCTTTGGAGAATCTGCTTTTTAAAAATTCACAAGCAAATTTAAATGAAAATTGGGAATATGATAGGATTCTGAAGTTTCCTGTTTGTTCATTACAATTCTACTTCTCTATTCCAGCCAGTGCCCTCATACCCTAAAGCCTCATTCTTTTGCCATAGCTTAGCAAGTAGCTAATTGAAGTATGTCTGAAAATAATTACAATCCTTTGTACTTTGAAGTCCATCATTTTTCACACGTTTTTGTTTGACCTGCTTCTCTTTGGAGAAGCACTTGGTCCTTCTGAGTATCTCTGTTGATTTGCGCAGTTTAGTGCTCAGTCTTCTGCTTTGCATTGGCTCAGCAATCTGTTGTTCACATGTTGCATCTCTGCCCACCCTTTTGTCCTACAGGCCAGTTCAAAGGCAAACTAATCTTAAGTAACCTAAACACTCTTGCTTCCTCTGCTAGGAGGATAGTCTATACTGGGATGTGAACCATAGGTACTTTATGGGTTTAAGCATTCTACAAAGGCATGTTTTAGTGGATATTAAATAAAAAAGTCAGTTATTTTCTTTCAGAAGTTAACTTAAATTTCATGTGCATCCTGATCTAACACCCATTGAATTCATAGGTCTAATCTGAAGCCTGCTACAGGCTGGACTCATGCCAAAGCAAGCAGGGTGTGGGGAAGCTAAAGCTAACAGTGATGACACACCTGCTAGAAAAATACCAGAAATCTGATTTGTTTTTCCTCTTCACTATAGTTGTGCAAACATGGTGACCTTAGTGTTTGACTCAGGAGAGGCTGTCATGGTGCTCAGAGAAAAGACTTTTTTGTAAAGACTTCCTGTCTCATTTTCTCAGTTATAATATTGAAAACACAATAATTAAGCAAAGCAGAGATACAGTTGTAGGTATCTTGCTGAGTAGAACAAAAATATTTTGTATATAATATTTTCAAGAATTTTGAATGTAGTCACAGTGCCATAGTGTCACCAATATTCTTATGGCACAAAGTGGAAAAGGTTACAAGGTTTCAGCTACAGCTGAAATGGTTTAATATTTAATTTTTCATTTCATGCAAAATATCTTGTATTCCAACACACTGTTACATTTCTGTAGGACTTTTCAGTAAGCATAAAGCAACATTCTGACAGAATAAACATAACAAATATTAAGGTAATGCTCAAGTTTAAATTAATGCTATGAATAAAGTACTACTTATAATAGCTGACTAAGCAGAAGATATTAGTCTGTCTTGATTGAAAAGAGCAGTATTTAGCTTAAATGAGAGCTATGACACATGATGATCAAGTTTTGCTCCTGATTTATTACTTCTTTTTAATCTCATGGTCATGTGCCTAAAGAACTGTTTGTTTGTTTGTTTTGCATCCAGAGGAGCAAAGGGTACAGGGAGTGTTTGTGGAAAACCTGACAACCAATGACTGGGAGTAAGAGCTGAAGCAGGCGGCCTCTGCAGAAACACACGCTTCAAGGAGAATCCCTATTGCTTACAGGCCATTAGCATGTTTTAATGAGTATATGCTCCTGACCTTACTTCTCCTGGAGAGGAACAGCTGAACACAAATCATATACATTGACACCATCTCATATTACTATGTTAGATAAAATGTATATAAGGATTACTAGGCCTAGTAAGTGCAAATTCAGAGTTGTGGTCTCTAGTAATTTAAAGGATAAACCAAATCTATGCCTATTTTATGATAGCCTCCATTATCATATGTCATATGAAGAATATTTATGCGATGCAGATTGGTTCAGAATTATTACAGTAGTTCTCTCTTCTCTTCTATTAGGTATCCAAGGCTGCAGCAGACTTACTGGCATATTGTGATGCTCATATTGGAGAAGATCCCCTTATTATTCCAGTGCCTGCTTCTGAAAATCCCTTTAGGGAGAAGAAACTCTTTTGTGCTATCCTTTGAGTTGGTTTTCAATTCAAAATGTCTTCTGCTGAAATTTGATACCAGCGGTGCATGCTTTTAGTTTTAGCATTTTTTTTTTTTTTCAGATATCAATACTTAGCCTACAACTGCAATATTTTTAGAAGGTAGTGCATTTTCTGGTAAAAATATATATATATTTTTTTTAATACTAAAAAGTGCAAGGTATCCTTCTCTTTCAGACCAATGTACAAGTTTAAGTTCAGTTCTTCATAAAGATTCTTTTGGTCTCAGTGAAAGCATTGAGTACAGTATCAAATTGTAGATATCTTTGCCAGTCATAGATTTTTCTGAGACCTAAATGAGTCATACCGATTCTGAAGCTATTTTTAACATTTTTATTTTCTGTGGAAGGTGAATTTAATTCATTTGCCTTTACAAATTTATATCTAAAAGAGTAGTGTGACCTTTCCTCAAGTAGTACTATTTAGGAAAAAAAGCCAGTGATTTACGATGTTTGGAATGATCAGTCTTATACAGTAAGTGGTGTTTATAAGTATGTTTTGTGAAGACTGTAATAAACTTGACTACAAAAACAATCTTAGTAAAGCAACATTGTAACTACAAGCAAAATGAAGATGTATAGTTATACACTGGGACTGCGTCAATAAAACTGTAGAAAAACGTAGCTGCTTGTACCTTATTGTGAATTATAATGATTTAAATTGTTTTAGAAAGTAAACTTAACTGTAATATATCAGCTGTTCTTGAAGGTCTTAGTGGAGGGTGTAAATTCTGCCCTGATCACTACAGGGAGGGGGATTACATTTTCTAAGCAGCTCTCTACATGCTTTTACCATAAGAGCAACACTGTATGGGGGTGGAGAGTAACGGTAAATTAATGTTGTTCTAGAATATGCAGCAAGACCACTGTGCCATCGACAGCCACTAAATTTGTATATTTTGAAGCCCCACATTAGTCATGAGAGAAGTTATCAGCAAGTAATTTGTGGAGGTTCTGGGATGTTTTTTGTTTTGACTATGTTTAAAGTACGGTGAGTGGAAAAGAACGAGGTATGGAATATGATTGATCTGTCTTCATTAAGTAAAATTAAGCTCAATCAAGGCATCTGATGAAAACAACTGTTACATTACTGACTTTTTTTAAATTCTTGTCTTTCAAAAAAAAAGTGAAAACTCCTCTCTGGTCTGATATATTAGGAGAGTTCCCTCTGTATGTACAGTGTGTCAATATTGCTGGAAATATTGCTCCTTGGAAAAGCCTGTGAAATCCACACGTAAGGCAGGAGAGAGTTTCGTTGGAAAAGTGCACTAGTCTGACCAAGTCGAGGCTCTGAACAGCCACCCGTAATGGCGCACGCTTCCTCCGCAAAAACTTGTATTCCTTGAGCGTCTGAAATACCTGCAAGGCAAAGACTAGCTGAGGAACTGAGGGCCTTGGGATATACTCAAATGCTGAATTTAGATGCTAAAAAAGAGCAGCGTGAATGAAGCTGTTTGCATTTAGCCCAAAGTACATTTACCAGCTCCAGCTTATTTTTAGCAGTTTCCATCAATGTTTGTTGTGCTGTTTTGTGCAGTGGAAATACAAGATGTCTGCATTGTATAGGTTTTGTTTTCTTTGCCAATCTTGGCTAAAGTACTGCTCCCAACTGCCTTCAGCTACCAGTCTAGGCACACAAGACAGGGCTTTCAATGGTGGTTCTGCTGCTGGCCAGCTCGTTCATCACATCTAACACAGAACCTGCATCTTAACTTACTTCCTGTAATATTGTTGTAAAAAACCCCAATATTCCTTCTAGCCAATAGGCTTTTGGGATGCCTTTCATTTAAAGGTTTGGTTTTTAATTTGGCAGCTGAAGACATCTATAGTCTAATAGGGACAGAGCTGCTTCACAGTACCTATTCTGAAAAATATCCAAATATCTTGAGCAGGTCTTGTCTTGGCTAGGTTCATCCTTGGTTCCGTTTTCAAAGTTTCCAGCTTAAGATTCCCATTCCTAACTTTTAACAAGAATATTTCTTAATGCATGGTGTGTTCAGAAATAGACTTCAGACTAACCATGTAGCTATTTGATTGATGGTGAAATAAAAATGGCTTTCTGAAAATATTTGTTAAAAAGAAGCAACGAAATGCTTAACAAGGCTCTTCAGGGAATCCTTCCTACACTGTACGTGATTTGGTAACAGCTCTGATCACCATGGCAACATTTTAATTTGTCCTTCCACATGTATGGTTTTAACTGGAACAGCAAGGGAGGGGAATATAGGGCACACAGCTTTATTCTCAAAGGCTTTGTAACAACTTGCATTTGTGGCTCATCATTAACATTCCCATGGAAAATAACAAAATTGCCACAGCTTATTACAGTATTGCAAACAGCTTGCTTTCTGTTTCCAATTAGTGTTAGCATTGTAGGTCCCGAGCTTGAAGCGTTTCACAGGAGTTTTGAGCATCACTAGTTACAAGTGCTGCATGTACAAAAATTATTATTTTTTATTCAAAGAATAAAAATTATTCAGAAGAGGTGAATGTAATTGTTTTGGACTTAAGGCTTTTCTCTAAAATTTTTCTTCATGTAGTTGTGAATGTGTTGGACTTACGTTTTTAATAGCTGGTTCCCATGTTTGTGCTTTCTTTCATCAGGTCATAACTTCCATCAGGTAAAAAATTTTGAATCTACTGAGATGGTTTCATGCTTCTAGTTTTAAAAAAGGAAAACACAGAGTACTGTAAATTGCATATTTATTTTAGCAGATGTCTATACTGTATCTGAAGAAGTTAAACTGTATAAGTGTAAGTCCTTAGTGGAAAACAGGACATCTTTCTCTAATATCACTGGGCCTTATTTACCAGTTCCTTGAAAGAATATATACTATTGGCAAATTACTAATTTGAAGGGGGTAGAGGGAGGCATGCCTGGAAGATCAGCAGTTCAAAATAATTGTAACAGCTTTGGATCACATAAGAATATATGACTTGAATAAAGAACACCATCAAAATACTGAAGAGAATGGCATCATCTGGGGTCTTTTATGCCAGCTTGATCCACAAGTCAACATTTAAAAGAATGTCTTTTCCTCCAATCCCTTCAAACCATAAAATGTCTTTGTCATTATTGTAGTTATTGCCGCGTGGACCTTTGAGGTGGTTTAGATAATCTGCTATTGATATCTGAGTTTTATGCTTAAACATCTTGCCTTAAACTCTACACAAAAATATCTGAAAGTTCTTGCACATTTTTCTAAAAATAAATACATATTATATTATGAAGTATAGCAGGATTTAAAAAAAAAAAAAAAAGCCCTCCAAAATGTGGCTTTGTCTCACAGTAAGGTTTCCTGTAGGCTAGAAGCAGTAAGATTGTCTTTTCATCAAATCTGCCTGACTTAATTCCCAAAAATGTCAATGAGAACAAGACCAGGCCTGTTACCATCCTAGCGTTGTACTCTTCTCTCTCAGTTTTATTTCATATGCCATTAAGCTTGTCACTTTGTATTTCAGGCCGAGGAAAATCATACATGCTCCCTGGTAACAGCGTCAGTGGGGGCTGTCATCTCATGGAATGAGAACTTCAGAACAGAAGTTGGATTCAAGGAGGTTTTGACATTTTATTAGCAATCCTTTCTTCATATCCTAGTGCTTGCTGCGCTGATGAAATGACACTTCCCAATGGTGGATTGATGGTAAATTGTCATGTATCAGCAGTGGTTGTGGGGCTGGCTGTTTTGCATTCCTCAGATTAATCTCCCTGGTTTACCTTGAATTTAAAATATTATCATTTCAATACTGAAAACTGTTTCCCTCTTCTCTATTGTGTACCAAATTCCCCTTTGCTTCTCTACACCATGTACTAAATTAGTAGGAGGGTGCTTGGCTGGTGCTAATAATAGGCAAGATTTTTAAGCTAGAATCTACAAAATTATGGTTGAAGGAGGGAAAAAATGGAGGGAAGTTTAAAATAAGCTATTTTAGGTCACACCATTGATTAAAATAAGTACAAAATTTGCTGTTAGTGACACAAAGGTAAATATGGGAGGTGGTGTCAGCTGATTTGGAAGGACATTGTAACAAAGCATGTAGAAGGGGCTAATGGGACAATGGCTTTTTTTTTCAGTGACTTAGAACAGGATCAGCTCCAGCAGAAGGAAAGGACACTTTCAGAACAATGAACGGTCTGAAAAGGTGTGTATTAAAGCCTGGAACTTTAATATCATGGTCATTTATCCAGTTGGACTTCTGATATCAAAGGAGTAACAAAAGATGTACTTTGGGAGGACCTGATTATATAGTTTTTCCTCTCTCTTCATAATGTAGGGGTAAAAATCTGTATATATAATTCTCCTAAAAATGCCATAGTTACGGCTCTCCTTTGTGGCTGCATCAGATTCTGGATTTGTTTCTTCAAGGAGACTAGAGAAAACCTGAGGGAGGAGTACTTCCTAAGAAATAGCAGTTTCTTGTACTGAAAACTAATACTTAAAGTATTAGACTGACTTAAATAGTACTGTAATATGTGAAAAATAGTGGGTAAAATTGCCAGAATAAGTGCTATATAAAATGTTACAGGCACCTGCATAGTTAATCTTTAAGGAGAATGATATTTGGAATAAATATTTGCATCTAATTGAATTCAGATTTATAGCACTATTAAATTAAGTACAGCCATAAATACTAGAACTGGTAGGGGAACAACTTTTCTGTCTTTTAGAGGAAGATGTATGGCTGAGTTTGTCAAGTACATTTATACCACTCACACTTGTGAACAAACAAAACGAGCAGCTTTACCCTAAAATAGGGTCTTTCCCAAATTCCTATGACAAGTAGAAATTGCACAGGATCGTCTGTTACTGCCACCTACTGATAAAGCGATAAACAGCTGACTGAAAGAGCAAAAAATCTGAACGTCAACTAGAAACGAGCTCAAAGGGGGATTTTAAATTAATACACATACTCTCAGAAATGGAGAGCCAGTGCTTCTGTTTTCATGGTCTGCGTTGTGTAAGGTATCGCCTGTCACTGTGGTACTGCTGGGGTGTGGTTCAACCTCGCACTTCAGTTCCAAACTTCTCAGTTTAGGAAAAGACGGAAGTCAAATATGTGATTTGGTTAAATAGGCAGGTGTCAAGCTAAAAACCACTTTACAAGTTGTGGAAATCTTTGGGTGTATCAGTTGGAGTTGCTGTGTACTCCCTTCCTGAATTTCATTTTCCCGTTTCATGTGTAAGTGGGATGCCCGTTCCTCATTGCCACCGTTGTGCCACCACCTCATGCTTTTGCCTTTTGCTCCCTTGAGCAGGTGACGTGACTGCAAACGGCAGCCAGGCCTGGATCTAGGCCAAGTGGGCCCACAGCGCAGTGAGCCACTAATAGTCTCTCCTGTTCGCCTTCCTCCTTGCAGAACCCTGCAACAGCTTTCATGTGACTGACAGCTGCACTCTTCCTTCACATCCAAACTTTGCTCCTGGCTGCTGTTTTTTTTATTTCAGGGTGGGATTTTTCCCAATGATTGGAGCCTAGGCCAAATACTTCCTCACATGCCACGGCATAAGTATACAGCCAGAACAGAACCTAGGCCACTGCTTACGCTTAGACTAGTGTCTTAGTGAAAATGCACTAGGCATGGTGTAAGAACGTGTTTCAAAGGACCACCTGTTCCACAAAATGTATTTGTTGCGTAGCCTCTTGCTGTCCCGTATCCTGTTGTGCCTTTGAACTTTAGACTGCGTACTTTAGCCCTTCATTCTTCCTATGGCATACTCTAAAGTGATGTGCATTTTTTTTTTCAGTGAAAGGAAGGAATGAGCCAAACTTTCTGTTAACTTTGTATTTATAGAAGGGAACCATTGTGGCTTTTTAAAAACTTTTCAAGTAGCAGAGACTTTAAACCTTTTCAAGAGCAGAGATCTTTGCAGTGTAACAGCTCTTCTCTGGCAAGTGTGGTTCACATGACTTTTGGCTGTAAAATTATCCTTCACTTTCCTGTTGCAAAGACCTTTCACTACCATTATTCTTGTACTGCTTCTTGTCTGAGAGGTTTCCCCCTGCAGAGAACCCCAGCTTTTATCCTACTCATCAGAACACAACACACAGATTTCCAAGATACATATCTGCAGTGCTGACATGAATGTCAGTCATATCCTTAAAAGATTAAATGAAAAAACTTCACATGCTAAGATTCTCATTAAAAAATACCTCAGGAGAAACTCTGATAATATAAAGAATGTTATAGATATTAGCTTCTCTGAGGTCTTTTCTTCTTTCTCAGAGAGAGCACATGCATGTTTTGTTCTGGGAGTTTACTTCAGACTCTGGAAAATGACAATAGAGAGCAACTATGAAATACCTATTCATAAGAAATTAGAAGGCCATAAAAGTGATTATATTTCTTTACAGTTCTGCCCATACCAACTAAACAAATACTTACAACAAGGATGTGAATACATTTGAGGATATTTAAACCGAATCTGAATAAATGCAAAAAATGCATGAAGATCATTAAAGAAGCTAAGTTAAGCACTCATTTAAGAAATGTCAGAGTTAAATTTGCTTATGCATTTTCCATTTGCCTCTCTCATTTGTATGCACTGCTATTCCAGATTGCCATTGCAGGAATTCCCACAAGGCACAGTATAGGCAGTGCTCAGTTAACGAACAGTTACTTGATACTATTTCGGTGTCTTTATTCATTGTGTAGCCCCGGGGCCTGATTCTGTTTTCAATGTAGAACTGTTCCCTGATGAGCTTCTCGGTGGTAGCTACCCGACCAGCTGGCTGTTGCCTGATTATCGGATATTTGGTGGTGTTCCACATCTCTGCAAGACATTCCCCGGTTTGCTTTCTGAGATGTGCCTGTCAAGATCTAGCTGCTACCATATAGGCGGTTGTGAGTCCATTTCTGGTTTTGATAGTCATGAACATGACAAGGAGTCAGCTAAGACTGTGAAGTCTTAGCTTCTGACCAATATTGCTGTATTGGTATGTTTGGATAACTTTGATGTCCTGCAAGCCAATTTTGTATGGTAGTTATCAACTCTTGTGCAGGTTAGGCTGGGTCTGATTAAAAAAAAAAATCCAACTGAACGACACCTTCTTTCCAGAGGATGACAAGGATATTCTAATTTACCCCACTTTAGAATAAGGGATGGTGACTTGGTCATCCACCAGGTTGCTCATTTGACCACTTTGTGAGAGGATATGAAACATGAAGCTCCACCTTTCTGTAAAGGAAAGTGAGTTGAGGGAAGTTGGGCTATCTTTGCCCAAATACAATGTCAGAGCTGTTTTGGTTGCTAGGTTCTTGCAATGCCAGTGAAAAGGAAGCCCCTACAGAATATTCTTGGACCTCAGAGAAGTCAGTCTAGACCATGGCTGCTGCCACAAATCACAGCCATGTGCCAAAACTGTTAAAACTTCTGCACAGAAAAGATGAGGGAAGAAGAGCAAGTTACAACAATGGTTTGCTGACCTAATTCTGCAAAACTTAAAGCCATTGCTCCAGACAGACATGAGGATGCAAAAATGTAATTTAAAAAAATGGGTCAGCAAAATAATAGACAAATAGTTTTAGACAAAACAAGTACATTTTTTTTCTTAATATACTTAGTTAACACCCCTAACTTTTCAGAAATTATTAAATTATTTCAGCTGAAACTTACCAAACTTTGCAATGTGAAACAGGTTGTTGTCACTGCAGCCCTCAACCCTAAGAGCTAAAGTGTGGAATAGCTTCAAGAGAGTCCATTCTTCAACTGGGAGGAATTGGGAAACCTTAACAAAAAAAACCCAAACAAAAAAATCAGTGCAACTTACGACACCCCACACCCACAGTGCTCTAGGTTCAGAGCTTCTTACAGATCCCAGCCTACAGGCTCTTTTATGATCAGCTGGTGTGAAGGGGTTGCAGGATTAAGTACCATTGCAACCATGCCCTGAAGCATTTAACCACTGTGATGGCAAGAGTCAAATCAATGTGGTTTCTCTAACGGAAATACTGCCTCCTTGACCTTTTCAGTTCTTTGGATCTCTTAACAAGGGAGAACATAGAGTAGTAGTGGTAGTCATGCCATATCTGTTTTTTTTTAAGGGAGACTAGTAAGTATCCCTGAAGAGACCATTACGAAAGACTTTGCCATGGGCAAAGTCTTGTTACATTCTTGCCTCCATTCAGTGTACAAATGAGCACAGGGTTCACGCCACCGCGGCTGCATGCTTCATGCTGCCCAAAGCTGTCTAATAGTGTCTCTCTTCATGCCCGTCCGTCACGGTCCTCAGAGCTGGTGGTCACGTGCCATTGGCTTTTCTTTGCTGCTGCTAATGATATGAGCTGACAGGCCCGTCAGCAAGACAGCCTGTTTTCCAGAGATCGGTTTTCGCAGGACTCCTGTGTCTGTCCTCAGGAGACCCTAGCGACATTGACGGCATTAATAGCCCAAGCCGAGGAGTCTAGGAGCTCCTCTGCATCTGCACTTCATCGAATCGGAAAGCTGAAAAGGGAGGCAGGGAGACATCTCTTCTGTTTGGGAAAATAAACAAAATCTGTTTCTTCTAAAGATCCAAAGGAAGGTAAGAACAGGATTGATAATTCCTCAATACAGACAGTGAATCTGTTTAGGTTATGAACACTGGGGAAAAAAAAGACACACTTGGGATGCAAATTTACAACCCTTTACATTCTAATAAAATCCTTCATACCCTCATCTGTAATCTCTTTTAGTATTTTTTTCTTTAAATAACAGAAGGCACAATGATTTTGTGAAATGTAATATATCGGTATTACTGCAAGGTGTGGAGCAAATTAAGCCCCAAATCCCCAAAACAGAATCTCTCACCAGTCCCTCCTCTGCTTTCAGATGGAGCACACACAGATCCCTGGGGACGATCTCTGCTAAAACACATGCAGCTCTGTCCTGCTTCTTGCTCTTCTCATCTGCTCCTAGTGTCCTAAAAAAAGCCCAGTCACCCACTTGGGGCAACAATTAGGCGAACAAACATTACAAAACTGAACGCTCTGGACTGGCTAGCTGTGGTACATAACTACGGCTCTGGTATCCGTCATGGCGTGTGTGTCTCCTCCGTGTCAGACAGGAGCTGCTTAGCCAGAGATGTTCTGCAAATTTAACAGGAGCATCTTAAGTTTGCAAGCAGCCTGGGGACTAACAATTCTGTCTCTCTTACCTCCAGCTCGTGTTGTGCCTGTGCCGTGCTTTGTGTGCCAGAGGTACAACCTGAGCCTTGAACGTCGGAAGGGTAAATCTGCTCAGAAAGCGCAGAATGAAAATGTTGGATTTTTGGTCAATGATACCTAGAACTGGGATAACCCAAACCAAAATTTGCTGCCTTCCAGGAAAATAATTTAACACCATGTAGAAGTTACATTCCAGATCCATTTGTCTTTTCATAGTATATATGTTCATGATTCTCAGCTCTCTGGGAATACCTCATTTTTATACAGGCCAAGACTTTTCCAAAAGTGTGCCTAAAACTCGGTGCCTCAAATCCATGTTTAGACACTCTGATATCAGCTTGCTTCCCCAAAATACTAGTCCTGATAAAAGCCCTCAAGAATGGAAAATGAAACTGCTTTGCTAGTTGGAACGTCTAAAAAGTGGGTTAATGGTTGTATCTGATCATCTCATGATTGATACACAGGTACACACTTTCAGTGTTATACACAATGTGAGAAGTATCACTGCTTGCATCTTCTGAAGATGATGAAGTTGGGAGGCTTAGATTACATCTTTGGCTTTAAAAACATTGCAGAGAATCCAATAGAAAATGGAGTAGGAAAGTCTAGTCCTCTACAGCTAAATGTATTTTTAATCTTTTCCTGCATGACTAACAAAAATACATATATATTATCCTTTTGACCAGGATACCCTGTTTCTGTAATGTGGAGGATAAAAGTAGGAACAGATTTCTCCTGTTTTGTACGTTATATATTCCTTCATCCTCAAGCATGGTGAGTATACCACTGTATGGAAAGCAAAATATTAAGGAATTGGGTCCTCTGTTTTGTCTGCAAGGAAGTAATCACTCCCAGACATGTTTGTAAGATCCCCATCAGTTCACCTGGCCTGGGGTAAGGCATGCGGAGAGAATGTAACATCCTGACTACAAGGAATATAGGTAAATGAAGAATACTACTAGCAGTTGGACCAGTTTTTATTTTTGCAGCTGAACCTGCTGAAAGGCATAAAATGTAAATAGTGATTAATAACAATAGCATTTTCATGTAAACACTTTTCCTAGCAGTATTATTTGCTGACAAGTACACACTCAATTGCATATTAAATATGTGTAAGTATGCAAACAAACTAAAGTTGATGTATTTCCAAAACATTTTCCTTTCGCTGTTTAAACCCAATATATAAAGGTTTTCCTTCTTGCACTCCCGTTGAGGAAAAATTAATCTTAATTAAGCTGTTTGAAAGGAATTTAAACATTTTCCAAACACCTTTCATGGTTTGGGGATTTTCAAAAACAGATTTTAGTCTTTTTTTTCCTAAAAATTCAATCCTTTCTTTCAATTATACTTCATGCATATCAGGTTCTTTTACTAAATTGAGTGTTTCTGATTGATAGAATAGCATCAGCAAGCGTTCATTTAAACCTATGGCTATCACACATGAACTTCTAGTTTATACATTAACTTGTGAGGAGCCTCTGCTTATGTATCCACATCACTGATTTTTCAGGTAGGTTCACCCTACAGGAGTCCAGGAAACTGTTGTTATCTGTGTTCAGAGGGACCAGAGACAAGCAACTTCTTAAGGTGCCGATAATCTTGCGCTTGCCGCCGCCCAAGCCTATGTAAACCTCTTTAGCCATCGTGATGTTCTGCAGGCAGGTGCCCTCTTGGCGGGTCAGCCTGTAGCCACCCAACTTGTCACCCAACGGCAGGCGATGCGAAGCTGAGCTTGGATTATTAACATCTCATAACGTACTTCTGCAAGAACAAGAATGCTACCATCACCGCTTGGCCGTGATCCAGCCGCAGTGAAGGACACTTCGATTGTTGAAAATCCCCCCTGGAATTTCAGTCAAATAACATGTTCTTTGCTGGAATAACGTACTCCAGGAACAGCCTGCAATGCCGTTGCAGTTCTTGGCCAAAGCAAAGCACTCTCTCCTCGTTACTGGATTAGCAACAGATTGTTCTGGAAAGCTATTTCATTACTATACAATGACTTTTTAAACGGGCATTCAGCAGATAATCGTAGCGTTGCACAAATAAAGATTAACGGGGGAAGG
>NW_010545263.1:0-2353 GCF_000687285.1 Phaethon lepturus
ATATATTACATTACATTACATTATATCAAATGCTGAAATTAAAACATTTCTTTATTGTCTTTTCCTCAACGACTTCTGGTGAACTCTTTTACTGTAGTCTCTAATTAGCTCATTTCTGCCTGCAGGGTACTCCTCTCTAGACTTCAAGTGGCAAAACTTTAACTATAATATGATTAATATTAAATATACAGCCTTCTAACTAACCCCAAAGTATTTTCTGTCTCTTAGCATTATGTAAAGACTAATTATGAAGCAAGAGGATCATGAAACTGGAATTTCATTTCTTAGACCAAATAAAACTCCTCCAAATGTACTGCTCATTCTGGGGCCCTTTCTGGTGCTTCCACAGGTAAGTAAAATTAGGGATGAACCAAACCAATGTGCAGCTACAGAAATAATTTCCAAAGTTTGTAATAAAAAAAGTTGTGGTTTGCTTTCAGGAGGATTGCAACCATCCCACAGACTTCAGTAGCAAAACCAATACCTTCCATGTACACTTACTTTCTAGGATTTTCTACAAAGGTACATAAAGTAATTATGCTCCTTGGAAGTGAAAACAGTCCAGTTATATCTGAATTCTGACACAGATACAGTTCCACTGCACCCTGTCACAACCATATCCACGCTCCAGACAGGTGAACAGCTGTCTGCTTTTTATAGAGTTTTTTGGCTTTTCTGTCTTAGATCTAGACACTAAAAAAATTAGTTTTACATTCCTCATGTCTTAGTTTGTAACAAACTCATGCTTGGAAAAGAATGGCATTATTAATGCTATCTAGAGCCTATATGAAGGCCGAAAGAGGTTACAATACGTTTCAATGTCACCAGAGGAGGTGAACTTCTAAGCAATGCTGACAGAACTGGATTGTCTCTCTTCACTCATTGTTAAATATATTATTTATTAAAATAAAAGATAAACCTAGTGAAGTACAGACAGTCCCCACTTCTATGAAATTCTCAAAAAATAACTCACCTGTTTCTGTAATCATGATGTTGTCATTGTGCCTGTCTCCTATTCCAAGTACAAAGGTTGCAACACAGTATCCAGCACAAGAATAAACAAATCTTTCCACAGCTGCCTGAAACTAAAAATAAATCTTAGAGATGTTAAATGCTTCAACGCTAGAAACTAAATTCAGTCATTCTCAAAAGCACATGCCTTTCTGTCAACATGTGTCTATCAACAATTAGACAAATCGTCTTATAAAACACACCGTTGTGCAGCAGAGATTAAGATCACAGCCCTGCACTGCACTCGCTGTACTATGTGAGCAGGCTCTATCCCTTAGCACAAATAAAATGAGTATATAGCTGTCCATGCTTTTTGAGAAAAAAAAATGGCAGAAAGCTCTAATAGGTCAGTGGACCTGCCTAAGCAAAGGAGTTATGAGTACCCAAACCTGTGCTTAAAACCTCTAAAACCACACTGCCTTTTGGTGTTCTTAGATGTCTTCTCAACCTGCTCCTCATGTATCACTTCTAAATACCACTGACAAAGGAGTAATTTCTAAAAAGCATCTTGTTTCTCAGGAGCTCATCTGCCAGCTGGATGCTAAAGGCTCTTTCAGAGACACCCATGGCTGAGTACAGGGAAAATGAACGGATTTTTCAAACTCATGTAAGTAACACACACAACCGTATGGGCTCTGTGCTCCTAAATTAGCAGGGTGCACTTGAAAATCCTACTTAAAAATTCAAAGAACTCACCTTCTCTTCAATCATGCATCTTTCCTTGAGCCACTGGTTTAGGATTTCATCCTTAAATGCACCAGTGTTGCCAACTGTACTCTGTTGAATTTTGGCAATTGTTGTAGCATCTTTCACAATTTCGATCATTCCTACAGAAAACAAGGAGGAAGTTAGAAGAAAGTATTAAATTTATATCAAAGCATATTAAAAATACGCAAAATGAAATTTAAAATGGTGCTTTTTAAATCAATTGCAGAACTTCATAGGTTGTGAGCAGAAATTTATTTTACAAGCAACAGTGGTTCTTGTTCATTCCCAGCTGAAACCAGCCAAAGCTCAGTAACTAGCCTGCCATCCTAAACTCCTCTCTGAAAATGTAAAACCTTTTAAAATGGAAAGAATCACATGATGAGTGGGGACCTTCTGCATAAGGTTTTTCCCTAGGAGAGGAACTACCTGTACTGATCCCCTGCAGAAGCCTAGGTACCATTCACATTCCCAATAGATTATCTCCAGCTTCACAAATTTAAGGAGCTGAAGAGAAGCTGCAGCACTGCAGCAGCCTGGGGACGCAGGTGTTGCCAGAGCTGTGGCAGAGGAACAGAACTGGCCCTCTTGCAGAAAATGCAATTTAAGCTTATGTGTGCATATGCACAGAGCGGTT
>NW_010545263.1:2384-5013 GCF_000687285.1 Phaethon lepturus
ATAGCAGTGGGCTTACTGGCGGAAAGCTCTGGCTGTTGGTGCCCAGAGGTCAGTCCCTAAACTGAACAGATCCTCGCAAAGGCAAATCAGCACATCACAGCAATACGGTGCAGAAACAAGGACTTGACCTGTTCATACTAAGGTGGCATGCAATGAAGGGGAAGCTAGAGAGAAAAGCAGAAAGAGAGGCTGCAGCACAACTCTGCACTGTAGCCAAGCACATGCAATCTGCCCTCACAGTGGGCATGCCTGTATGGGGGAAGGTCAGATTTTAGTTGAATTTATTTGCTAACTGGAAACACTATATTTTCTTCCTCTGGTTCAAGTTCAACAGTGTCTTCTAGGTAAAAGCCTGGCTTCAGCTCCAGCTCCAAGATAAGCAAGCAAACAAAAATATTCCACTCTCCCAAAAATGATTCAAAGCAGTTTCTGATCTGGTTTCAGTTTGACTCTCTCTGAAACAGATTAATTTCTCTCTATTCACAGCCCTACCCTTTTGCAATTACTGAATTATGTGCAAATTATTCAGTAACAGAGTAACAAAGCAGTGATCTCTTCCTGCTCCTGCCTTCCACGCATGGCTGAATTCATGGCTGAATATCCCCTGGAGGTACTTCTTCTGTCTTGACAGTGGCCTGGATTTGTTTGTAATAAAACATTGTGGAAATATGACCTCCAAAACCCACCGCCAACACCACCAAATTAAAAAGCTCTGCATGTTGGTCTGTGCTTGTCAAGCTGTTGTTTTCCTCCGGGGAATGAGCTCCAGATCACATTCCAGCTGTTGAAAAGGCTTCCCCTTGCCTGTGCTCACAAATCTCCCTCTACCGGCCAACCGCTCATTGATTCCAGGGCAGCAGAGCTGTTGCAGGAGGCACTTTCTGCTTCCCCTTGCATTTAAAACTTCTCCCAGCATAGCTATGTTGATTAGTGTGAAAAGTCCCTAGATTTTAAAGCAGCTGCTAATGAAAACCCTTTACTGATCACTCTCCAGTGCACTTCCAAAAGAGTGATATAAAACCTACACAGAATGTTGTGCAGCTTATTCTGCCGAAGTAAATACTTTAAAAGGTATCATGGTGAAAAGAAGGTATCTGCTGGAACAGTATAGCTCTACTGCCAAATTCTTCTAAATACAGACATGCCTCTCAGTAGGTGTGGTTAGTCCTAGAGAAGGCTTCAGTAGCTAGGATAGAGGATCTCAGCTGGGCTGCATTCAACTGGGAGGAGGTGCAGCAGTAAACGCACTATGCTATGGGTTTCTGGGGATCTGTGGTGCTAAAGCAGGTGACATATTAAGTGCCAGCTTGCACGTCTTATATTTGGCAGTGATGCAGCATAGTAAGTAGTGATAATTGCCTTGCAGAGCCGGGAACATATGGCCACGTCAAAGGGAGAGAAAATAGGGTATGATCTTTTACCAGTGATACATGGAAGAGAAAGTTCTTCCTACGGAGATCTATATGGCAGCGGCAGTGGAGAGGATGGATGTTTCCAAAATTGCAAATCACATTGAATGCAGATGTCTTCAACAGACTGAGAAACGTCCACACTGGAGGGAGGGCAGCCCCAGGTGTAGGACACCTAGCTGCTTCCCTGCGCTGTGTAGAATGGGATACTGCCCTTGTGTCAGTACACAGAAACTGCCCCAAGTTTGATGGAAATATTAAGAGGGAGGGAAGAAGCAGCTTGGAAGAAGACCATATATGAATATTGTGAAAGAACATTTGCATGCCACTCCTCTTTGGTTTTGTTCCAAATAAGCTTAAGCTCTACATCAAAGTGTCCCACATTGGGTATTACTAATTTAGGCTGCAGGTATTCTCAGCAAACTGAACAGGAGTCTTTATGTGAATAAACATGCCCCTACTGTGGTGCTGAAAGGATGCTAAATTCTTACATCTCCCCCATGCATATAGGACAATAAGCAATTGTTTCCTTGAGAGAAAAGAATGAGGAGTCAATTAATAATTCATGAAAGAATAATGAAGTCTGTAACTTGAATATAAAAATGCTAGGATCACTGACAGAATTCCTCCACTTTATTATTTCAATACATTGTCTTAAATGATTTTAAATAAAATTAAATTAAATCTTAAAAATATCTCTAAAAGATAAGGTTTGTTATAACATACCTAAAGGAGAGGAAAAAAGTGAACCCTCGTTACATTTACAGCTAGTATTTTGACATATAATGTTCCATTTCCTTTATTATTAGAATTCTATCAATATAATGTATTTAATTTTAAAACATGTATATAAGGAGAAAAGAAACTTTTTTGCATCACACTACCACATATTTTATCAGTGAGTTTGGATTTTCTGCATTGCTAAGATATCTCAAAGCCAAAAGAAAGGATGATAAAAATTTTATGTGGAAATTTATTTTAGACAGGAAGTACATTACAGATATATATTAAAAAGAGTTCTTCATTTTCTGGGACTCAGTTCATTATTCTTCAATCCATAAAGCAAAATATATTGCTGAAAATAAAAGAACTAAAAAGCTGGAGATCATGGGAGACACATAACAGTATTTATATTACCATTATTTTATTAACCCATGCAGTTACTATCATACTGCCAGCTACACCAGTGACAGGGTAGGAGGGCTCTGCAGAGGGATCTG
>NW_010545264.1:0-1226 GCF_000687285.1 Phaethon lepturus
TTGGAGGCGTTCGGGTGGAGAGCCTGAGAAACGGGGCTGTGCAATAACTGGGAAGGCTAGAGATGTGGAGATCGTTACAGCCGACACCTGAGATCAAAGACCACAAAGTAAAACTTCTGCAGAAGGAATGCTTTTTGGAGACGGTGCAGAGACAGGGTAGAAAGAATCCGGCAATTGCACAGATGTGGGAAAATTGTGCAGCTCTTTGAGTATGACATCTAACTTATGATCTAGGTGGCAAGAGAAGTGATGGAAGAGATAGCAAGCAAAGATGAATTACGTTTGTCCTATATGTATTAAGCAGATGGCTGGACTTTCAGTTGCAGAGGATTGCACTTAAAGAAGGGAGCCGACAGAGAGATGTTTATATCCCCGGTATTTTATAATAATTTAGCAAGGCCAGAGCAGGGTATGATTATGACATTTCTGATGTGACTCAGGGAAAGGATATGAGGTGGTTCATCTGTTGTCGCTTGTAAGTGGTTGTCTTTTTATTTATGCTTCTGACTTTCCATACAGCAGAAACCTGTTAGTCACTGTTTTGAAGTTACTAATAATTATTTTTTCTATCTTTTGTAGCAGATTCATGCTTTTCCTTATTTGAAATGGCTATTCTTTCAGATAGGATGCCTCAGTACCTTTGTGAACTAAGAAGTTGAAAGCAGTTTGTGTCCTAAGTAAAGATGGTCTTATTCCACTTGAAGGTAAAGTGTCCCTAATAACTGGATCCACCATTTTCCATCGGCTCCATCGAGACCAATGCCAGAAGCCATTTGTCTTTTGGACACATCTCTTGGCAATCAAATTCACACTTGTGCAGCACAAGCCTGAGACTGTCAACAGATGTCTGAAATCTGGCGTACCTTCTTGCCACACCTGCAAGCTTTGGTGAAGGTTTTGCTATAAAAACCACTTGTAGCAAATGTTTCTGTGCTTGCTTGTTTCCGTACTGGAAAGAGACGCTTGATTTCCAGTGTAAACCTCTTAGGTCTTTCACCCATATGTTATCAACAAGGTTTGATCCTCAAACCTTCAGATTCCAGTTCAGATTGCTTTTATGTTTGTTACCTGAACAAAAGCTGATTTTTCTTGTATCCGTAGGCCAGTTACTGGACAGGAACATGGTGTTGGTCTGCGCTGCAGAGCGGTTTGTTTCAGAGCAGCAGAGCGCTCTTGGTGCAGGATGCCGGGGTGCCTCTGAAGGCGGGAGGCAGGAATGGCAATGC
>NW_010545264.1:1257-14645 GCF_000687285.1 Phaethon lepturus
GATAACCCAGCACCTCGAGCGGGCTTGGGTTAACAGGGCTGGCGTCATTTATGCAGTCGGAGCTCATGCAGGCAGATCTGCTGGGAGTGACCTTGTGTAACCTGATAGATTTTAACCTGAGTGGCTGATGCCCATCTCTGCAGAAAGGGCCGGGTCTCAGTGCTGTTCCTCAGGGTGGGCTGTGAAATGGGCAGAAACACAGTGGGAAGCAAGAGGAAGGAGGGGGGGCTGTGCATGAAGTGGGGCTGGTGTTCATTCTGCCTTGAAAGGAGCATGTTGGTGGGCATGTTGCACACCTTCTCTCACACTGGAAGCACGCTTCAGCTTTGCTGTAGAGTGTGTAAAGTTTGAGAACAAGACTTTTTAGCTACGCAGTTAACCATCTCCATTACTGGGTTTCCACCTTGATTGTTTCCAGCGAGACTGAGCTGCAGGTGTCTGGTCCTGACCTGCAATTTCAACAGGGGCTTCAATACTTGCAGTTGCCGCAGGCTTGGAGGAACAAGTCTCCCCTAAAAGTTCACTACCCTCACCGCAGATGCTCTGCTCTCTGCATTTCCCAAACACCCTGCAGAAGGCAGAAGGAGACACACAACATTTTACCCAAACCTTCTATGCTTGCTGCAAGAGAAATAAAAACAAGGGGATTCCATCAAGAACCTACTTGCCTAGAAGTGCTTACGGCACAGTGCGCGTCGAACCATCGCTTCTTCTGCACTGCTGCAAACTTAGATTTTCAATTCACACAAAACGTACTGTATACTTGGTCCTTCTTTCTTGTTCAGAGTTAATGAGATGAAGCTGAACCCATAAGCCTGGTGGAAAGGATTTTAGGACAAAATAAATGCCATTTTAAATAGATAGTTTTGGAGTTGAGCTTTGATACTCTCATAGAAAGTTCATCTTTGGCCTGTGGATGGACTGGATTTTACTGAGTTGAGACCACATACTAACTTTGGCATGGAGGAATGTGTTACTCCACAATGGAGTGGAGAAGAAACTATTCCCTATTGGGGGGAACCCTATTGTGTTGTGTTTTTTCTAAATTTTCTTGATGTACCTGAAACCTTGGCATATTACAGTATGTAGTGGCTGAAGAATTAATGGGCAGAGCTCAGAGGAAGCGGTTGAAGATGCACGATGAATGAGGCTGGTGCATAGACCTTTGGTTCACCTTCACATTGTATGGTATAATAGGAAATATGCTAAATCTTTTAGCATTAAGGTTGCACAATTAACTGTCCAAATACAAAGAAATACCTAAATAGAAGAAGTTCCCACTCAGTCAGAATCTCATTACATGCTTCTGCCACTGACCCATCTAAGACTGGTCTTGCTCCCATCGAAGTTTCTCATTGCTGTTGGAGGTTGGGTGGCAGGACTGCGCCCCCCTCCTTGCTGGTTCTGTCTCCCTGGCTTACCCACACCTTATCGTGGGCAGAACGTGCGCTCCGACACCCAGCCTGGGCTTGCTTCTTGCCAGCCATCCGGCGTGGGCGGAGAGTAAGGCCCAGGACTCCAGGATGAGTCTTATGTGAAGGGATTGTTTTGTGTGCAAAGAGCCTGTCTTCATCATTTCTGAGCCCTGAGTAGTCATCTGACCAGCTTTAGTACTAATCTTGTTGGTATTTCTGTGGTTAGCTGTTTGTATTGGTGGACATTAAGAAAAGAATTTGCTTTCTCTGTTCTACCCTGAACTAGAAGCAAGCAGCTACCAGAAGAGGGAATGTACACACGAGCGTGCAGCAACGGAGAGCAGAGAGACAACTTCATTCCCTTTGTTGTTTTAAGTGTTGTATTACACCTCAGCCACTCTTTTGCAGTGTTCCACCTTTCCACAGAGGCTTCGTGCTACTTTCAGTAGCCAAGTTCTTCATACCTATATGATATTGAATATCCTATAGGATAGTCACTACAATGTGCTTCCCTTTAGAACATGAAACAAACATGTTTATTTAAAAGCAGCCTCTTCCCCATCTACACATGTTGAAACTGCAGTTTAGCCTTCTGCCCTGGCTGAATCCTAATAGGTTGTACCTGAATGTAAATCCAAGCCATTTGCAACTCATTCTAAAAATAAAGCTATTATGAAAAAAAGGAGCAGAAAAAGTTGCAAAGAACATGTATGTCCTTTATAAAAATAAGAACTGAAAAAAAAATTTTTTTTTAATTTTTATGATTTGCAACTGAAGATGCTAACTGTAGACATAGGAGACATTCTGGGTAGTAATGAGAATTTTGCCTGTCATGCTACTAACAGAAGAGACGGTTTTATGTAATTCTAGGCTTACCTTTTTTGAGTTTACACTTTCACATCACAGTTTTGAATAATGTTGGTTTGACAGTACAAATAAAGATGAGAATTTAGGAAGAGTAACCTTTTGAGCAGCTCTGCTATATCAGTCACTTCTAAAAATAGGAAAAACAGAAGAAATGCCCTGCCTGGTCCATCTAGACCAGTATTCTCTCTCCACCAGTGGCAGGAGAGGTGCTACCTGGGGCAAGTCCCTGAACCCAGACGCTTTCAGCAGCAGATTCCTCCGAGTGTGCACAGCCGTTAGGTTCAGGGTATTGGAAAGTGTATCCTTGCTGATTCCTTGCACTTGCTGAGTTCCTGACACTTGTGGTCTCCTGGCTAGTCATTTGCTTTTCCTTCTGAGGTGATGATTTTGTGTTATTTTGCCCATTTATAACTTCTTCCACCTTTCCTTGGATTTTTAAAACATACTACAGTATCGAGACCCCTAAGTATTTCCATTAAGTGGCTGGTAAATACTCCAATTTTACTCAAGTTTTTTGTTCTTCTGTAAACCCTTATGTGATAGATCCAGGTCATAAAGAAAGCATACAACAGAGAGCTCAAAGTAGGATCCAAGCCTTTTAACCTCTAGTAGATGTACAAGACTGTTTGTCTTCAAACGCATTGTCCTGTTTGCTTATTTACCTATGTAAAATATTTTATTGCAAGTTGTTAAAACCAGGCCAGACATCGTTGTGCTACGGTCTCATGTCTGCTTTCTCCATTCTCAGATATAAACCTGTGCTCAATGTCACAAGCTGCTGTCCTACTGGAGATAGCGACATACTTGCCATAGAAATTTAATGCAAACTCTTAATGTGTCTTATGCTGCTGTTTTGCTGCAGACGAAATAGAGGGGATTATCACCTGACCTGTTCTCGTTCAAGAGCGTCTGTTGACTATGAATCACAAAGGGTCAGACTCTTTAGGAATCCATCTCACCTCTCAAGAGCGACTAGTTCCAGCATGCTTATACAAACAGAACAGATTATTTCTATGGGCAAGAATGAAACTGTGGGAGCCCTTTGCTAGATGGGAAATGCTATTTTGGTCCAGTCTTCCGTGGTGTTTGATAATAAGATAACAATATGATTCTCTGCATTTATTTACGAAAGTAAATGGAGGCTAGGAATCAACTTTGGAAAGCTTTTGGTGCTAATGCGATATTGCTTCTGGAATGGTTGCTCATGTGATACTTCAAAAAGATGAATCAGCGAAAGTACAAAAGGCAACATGCCAAACTGTTTTTTGTCTTGTCTGTTGGCTCTTTGGTACAAATTTTATGATAGCAGTAGAGGAGGCTGATATGACAACAACTTTCAAATGTGAAGAAGCTGCTCCCAAGGGGAAGGGAATTATCTCTTTTCTAAGTTTGAGAACTAATGGCTTAAATAGCAACTAGGTCAGATCAGCAGCCCTGAACCTGAACTCCACGGACACCTGCGGTTCTTTTGAAAGCTCCCTGGTCCATCTGTAAGTGTTAGTGGACGTGTGCATTCTCCAGCTAAGTGGAACGGTTCATATTGTGAGCAGTTTCATATGTAGATTTTGGTCGTCATCTTCAGGAACAAGGCTGAACATACACTGACCGGTTCCTAAGCAACCTGATCCGATTAGACCTGCTTTGAGTGGGGGGTTGGACTAGGTAACCTCTGGATGTCCCTTCTACCCTAAATCATTCTGTGACTTTGTATTACACCTTCTCTGGGAGCTCAGAGACATCTTTTTGCAAGGTGGCAGGGAGAGGCCAACTTTGGGCCTTCTTTGTCCCTGCTCATGGCAGGGGGGTTGGACTAGATGACCTTTAAAGGTCCCTTCCAGCCCAAACTCTTCTATGATTCTATAATTTGTATGTTTTGCCCCAAGGCTACTGGGGTTATATGGCCCACGGCATGACTTTGAGCAGTCTGATGCAAGTTGCACTAACTTCTAATGACTATTTAGATCCCAGTAAACTGAGACATATTAATTGAGCTAACACCTTCCTTTGTTCTGTGACAAGGGCCAAGTAGCACAAGTCTAGCTTGACCTTGTATGTAGGACTACATGTAAAATAAACCAAGGCTCCAGACAAAAGTACACTAGTAAAACTCGGGCATTTTTAAGTTTAAAGAATTGTTTGCGGTAGTAAAAGGCACTGTGGGAGTTTGATTATTTCCATAATAGGCATCGATATAATTCCAATTCCAAAGAAGAACTTGAAATGTAAATGTTGCAGGGAGAAATTGGCACATGGAATTCTTTTCTGGCAGCTAGGTGAGGAGGAGAAGGAAGAATAGCTATTGCACTGTCATCTTTAGTCCTTGATGGGACCCTGCATTACCTGTTGTATTACTGTTCCCCGCTGGTCTCGCTGTAGCCAAAAGGAGAGGAAGCTACCCTGACAGTACATGGGGGCAGCTGAAGCTTTAGACGTTTCCTCTCACCTTACGTTTGCTTTACCCATTATGTTCCTTTGCTTTGTATTTCATGAGTCTGGCATAAGCTTGGACATAGAAACCTCTAAAACTGCAGTGGCAAGGCAAAACAATGGCATGCCAAACGATAGTATAACTTTGGAAAGACTTTGTAAGAAGACTGAAGCTGTGCGTTACCTGAACTATTTTTTTCCCCTCTGTCCCTCTTTTATATGATTTTCTTAAAGGGGAGGAGGGGAGAGTGGACTTTAACAGTAGCTTCTGAAATTGTCTTTCTTCTTTCAATAAGTACAGGTGATATATCTTTAATACCTCCTAAAAGCACATTGATCATTTTCAATTTGGAAGCTTTTATATAGTAACACTGTTTGTTATAAAGACAAGTTCGGGGATGTTTATGGACTTACTGTCTGTTAGAAAAGGGTCTTGTAGGTTCTTTATTATGCTGGGGGCCCAAGGCTCTGTCCCGCTGCACATGAACTCCTCTACTCCCCAGCACCAGCTAGGGTTCTGGTTCCAAACATGACTTTTGGAAGCTCTGCTCAGAATTTCTCAAAGTCCTCAGCAAAGATGAGAACTCTCAGACAATAGGAATATAGGAAAATGATGGATTGGGATGAATCAGGAGCTGACTGAATCATGATCTTTTTAACAACATGCAGAAAAATTCCTCTGCAGGCAGTTGTAAGACAGCCTGTCCACTGCCAAATGTTCTTTCTAATTCTTTCATTAAAAAAAACACAACCTATCTTACATCATAAAGCACAAGTGCCTTTGCAGCAATGCCATCCAAGGACTAATCGGGTGTTGTGGAAAGTATTGTCTTGTAGTTGTGCATTTTCTAGATTAGCTTATTTCTCTCATCGCAATGTAAACATTTAAATATTCATGGTCTTTGCTGTAGACACCTTCTTCAGAAATGAAGGATGCAGTTTCTGGAGCCATTGAAACCTAGATAACCGACCATGCTAAAAGGGAGAGTTCCATCCCTCCCATCCTCCCGTCCCAGCCTTGAAATCTGTTATTGCCCCTCCCTTGTACGGGCACCAATGCTCCATCAGCGGCTCCATGAGCCGGATCAGAGAGGCAGTCTGGGTGAGAACTGACGTGGAGTAATGTCACGTGGGAGATGGCAGGACATCCCCCTCCTCCTCCTCCTCGGAAGTTATCCAGGCATCTTAGATTAAACCCATGGTAAAACCACAGCATGACATTTGATGAAGGGTGCAGGATGCTCGGTATTCACTGGTTTGGGATGGAGGGATGGCGAGGTGGACTCTAAACTATTTTTAGTGATCAAGGATTGTCGTGTTAAAACTAACAGGCAGCATGACAGCCATACATCACGTTAGAAAACAGAGTGCTCGCCCCCACGTGTTCTGTTGGGAGGCAGTGGTTCTGTGGGACACATGCCAGGCACTCACGAGCATCCTGTGACCATATATCTGGCCAGGAAAGCAGAAGGAGTGTGTTAAGCAGTAGCCTCACTCACAGGCTTCTGGGATGACAAATATTCCTTAAAGGAGTCCATTAAGGTAAAATAAATCCATCTTAATGTATGTAGTGAACATACATAACACAATACATGAAGCACATGTATATATTTGGTGTATATAAAACCTGAATTTGTGAGAATGGCATAACATCTATTTTGTTTAAGGCACATTCAGAGCTGCTCAGTGCAAGACAGTGTGCCGTGAGACAATTTGTTGTCTTCTGAAATATGTTCATATTCTGAGTTATGTGTGTAAGATACAGGACAACAGAGTTCTTGTTTTCCTGGAGATGTGATCCACCTGGTCTGTTGAGCCTTTGGAGTGTGCACTTTATGCTGCTCGAGACTAGATAGCCTTTATAATCATGAAGACGTGTGAGAAAGTTTTAGATTTGAGGCTGACTGTCCTCTTACCATGGTGCCGGGGCAGTTTTGCTGTGCGCCTCCACACCTTCAGAGCAGTTGGTCTTTAACGGAGTCCACACAGCTCATTCTCGGTTCATGAAGTCCTGGCTCCAGAGCATGGATGACACTAGGAAAGATGTACTTGGGGAATTTGCAATGACTCAGGCGTAACCTTCTGAATACCTGTGAGGGAATGCCGTGTTCACTCAGTGCTGACTGAAATAGGCCAGGCTCAGCACGATGCTGTGTTCGCATGGCAGTTGTCGTTACTTTACCCCTGGGGTTTCCTGGCCGGAGTGGTGCAGATTACCTGTCTTGCTAGTGCTGAGCATCATACAGAGATCTGCAAAACGCTTACTGGAGTGGCAGTAAGCACACCTTTAAATACCACCTCTTTACGATTCGACTTGTACATCTGATACTTGCTTGAGCACGCAGCTATTTAATCCATACTTAGCTGGTATTCCCCAACATCTTTCCTGCAGGTCATAATGCTAGCAAGTGGGAATATGCTAATAAAATGTACAGATAATTCTGATTCTGCAGTGTTCTCTCTGAACGCTCACACAACTGCCCTTTGCTGTTTCTTCCTAGTGCCTTTAGGAGGCAGATGAACATACATGGCACCTCAGTCCTGTCTCTGAATAGCTACTGCCATGGAGGCATGTCCATCCATGTGCCAGACACTTAGTGGTGCAAGGCACGTGTCCTGCAAGTATGACACAGCAAATGGGAAGAGCTCTCAAAAAGCCAAGTCCTGAAGTGATGAGCGTGCACGCCCTACTCCCAATGCAGCAGCCCCTGCAACTGAGATGCAAGCTGTCCTGAAATGTCAAAAGCAAAGCTCGTCCCTGTGTTTGTGAAGAGGCAATCTCCTCCTGAAGGAGATTTGCTTGATGTGCACAAGCAGAGCTTCAGAAGCAGAAATTTTCCAGCCTATTTGGTGGAGCTGGGCAGCATGGCCCGTCTCTGTTAGCGAGGTTATAATGCTTTGTTTATTGAGGTAGCATTGCATAATTGTAAGGACCTTCCCAAACATTTAGGAGGAGGATTCGGAGTGCAAAGTGTTGCCGTCAGATCTGTAAGGTAAGGGGATAAACACAGTGGGAATGTTCTCCATGTCCTGAAAAAGAAGGTAAAGTGGATGCTTTGGGGGCGAGGGAACTAGTAGCTTTGCTGCAATTAAGGCAGGCACTGGTGAGGCTTCAAGCGGGGATGTCATGGGGAGAAGACAGTACAAAAGAAGCAGTAGTAATCTGCCCATCATGCTGATCTGAAAGTGTGATGGTGTTACTCCATCCACACCTAGGGAGCAGGGAAAGCTGCAGCCGTGTCCAAAGTGAGATAGCGACAGCAGACATGCGGAAGTAAGGAATGAGATCGGCTATAGGTGTCAGCATTAGAAACAGGTGTCAGTGCTGAAGCGTGGCAGTGGCAGACAAGAAGGGGAGAACAGCAGCTTCAGGGTCAGCAGTGCTTCTTTTTCAAGCAACACAAAACCTACCAAAATGCCTGGGTGGAAGGAGGAGAGTCAGTAATGGAGAAGGATCTCTGGAGTGATGAGTGCTGAGTGGTGCCTGGAGACAGGGGATAAAGACTGAAGAAGCAAAGGACCAAAGAAGGAATACAGACTTGAAAAATGTGCCAAATCCTGGGTCAGTGGGTTATGTCATGGATTGATGTGTCCTGATGGCCCAGTGGCATTGAGCTAGAAGGAGATGAGCACAGTACTGTAATCTTCAACAGAAAGGATGAGGACAGAACAAGACCTTTGCATCCTGCAAACAGCTTGTCTATGAAACGGAGGGAAGACCCTTGCTACAAGTAACCCTAAGTACGTTTCAGCATCTTCCATGATTTTAGGATTGCAGGGAAGGAGAGTGATAGAACAATACTTGGTAAAATCACGGGGGTGAAGAAACCTATTTGGGGGAGTAAAAAATGTAATGGTGTGCTGGTATGGAGAGAGATGAGAGCTGGACTGCAAGAAGGGAGAACGTAGTGTGGAAAAAAGAACAGTGAAGCTCAACTGATCTTGTCTTGGTTTGGGCGTTATGCTTAAGGATTCTTGCAGCACTTAGTAACTGGTGAAGCTGGTGCAGATAGCAATGGCTCCACCAGCACAGGAAGAGCAGTATTTGACTGGTTATAGTGCTCTCTGCAAGATAAGCACATTGTCTTGTAGAGACCCCTGAAGATAATAGACTCTGGGCTCTCGAGAGAGGGACTATTCAAACAATTCATCTGGAACTAATGGGTTTTGTGCCTTTGATTGGTCTGTGCTTTTCTATGTACCTCCTGTGTCAGCCTAAAAGTCTGGTGAGATCCAAACTACGCTGTAATCATTTCCACACAGTACAACACAGGTTGCTATTTAAACCAAAATTCATTCTGATATACCTTCCTTGGCAAATAAGCTTGAATAATTACTGCATTTTAACAGTAAAAAAGTATCTGTCTTAATTACATTTCAGAGGATTAAAATCCACCACCTTGTCTAAGTGCAGAAAGAACATCTGGCAAAATGATGTTTCTCTCTACATCCTAAATGGAATCTGTCTTCACCAACCCCAGTTAGTTCTTAGCCTGCTTATTCCTGTGTTAATTAAAGATGGCCCTTCACAGGGACTTAATTGAGGAGAGGAAGGAGGCAGCAGTTACGCTTGCTCTCCTGTTCCTGTGCAGATCCTCCCCTCCTTGTCTCAGCAGACAGCACTTTGGCTTGCTGCCTTGGGAGGATGATAGTCACTGCAGTGACTGCCTGAGGAATGGGATTGGTGAGGACTGGGATTTTTCAAGTGGGTCTAAGTCCTACTGGCTTGCAAAGAGAGTGAATTCTAAAGGGTCACGAATGCCTAGACCACTTGGGAACTTCAGCCATCCCACCAGACTTGAAATTGTGGGAGCAGCTATGGGGATCAGCGTTGACATGACCGAAGGTGTTGTCTTACCCTACATTAGAAATAATTTCTAGCCCTTGGGTTGGCTTCACAAAAATAAAAAATAATCTGGAGAGACTTTCATCTCCACTAGTAATAACACAGCACTGCTCCCCCAAATTACTGTGACTGATGTCTGTATTCTGTTGAAAAATGAGACCTGTCCTTTTCACATGGGAAAAAATGCACACTTTTATTGTCAATCAGAGTTTCCCCCAGTGCCTGCAAACAAAAAGATGTTCCTGTCCTCGTGGGCTACAATCTATTTGTTCCTCTCGTACAGCCTCTGAAAATCGCAGTTGTCCTTCGTAAATGTGCTATGTCTCTGAAGGAGGGAGCTGCTTTTCTCCAAACTTGAGTCAGGCTGGAGCCCTTAAGTCGATCCAGAGGATCCTTCAAGAACAGGGAAGCTGGTGCCTGGAGTATCTACGTCTTTTCTTTTGGGGAGGGAAGGAAAGGGATTTGCAGAGAGAGGAATTTCAGTCTGAATCACAAACTATAATTTTGTTTGAAATGGAAGAGTAGATGCAGTGAAAAACTGAAGAGGGAAGTGCCTTGAACTCCTTCAAGATTCCTGAACTTCCTATTAATAGATCTCTGTTTAAAATAATGTGAAAAATTAAATCTCTCTAAGGCATTGAATCATGTGCGTTCCCACGAGTGCTCAGCATGTGTCTGCACTCCACATATCTCATCAGATGTTGTCCCTCCCATATTGGCTCCAGGCTTACATTGCAGCAGGAACCTTGGTGGGTCCTGCAGCATCTCAGCTTTGGAGATTCATAGCTGGCTTGGTGATTTTATAAAACATTTGTGCTCTCCATACTTTATTAGTCACTGACAGACTCATTGTTTATAACATACTTCTCAGCAAGCTGTTTGCGACTCATCGCCCTGCTTGCTTTATAGTCTATAAATATTTAATTCTTTAATAAACTGCTTATATGTAATATCAAATGACTGATGTACTTCTTTCCCCTCTTCAGCAGTGCTACTATTTGCAAAACAATTCCTTTGGTTTTTTGAATAGCAATATGTTCTATAAATGCTTGAATTTCCTTTTTCTAAATAGCAATTTCTCCAGGGTATTTGGTAAGTTGACAAGCAGAGCGTGGTTCCTGTACTGTTCTAAGAGCTGCTCCTTCCTACGGACTCTGTGGGGAGACTTCAAAACGGTCACAGACTTGTAACCAAAAAATGTTTGGGACACTGGAGGTGATATTTCACACCTCTGCATGTCGAACAGCGGCAATAGCCTGTACGGACCAGAAGACGTTTGGAGAAGCCATGCGAGAGCCCGTTCACTCTTGCACAGAGCAGGGTGCTCAGCCTTTCAGTATGGGTATCATAGAGCGAGCACCACTGCCTCTCGCTGCACGCTGCATCACCACCTCCTCTGCCTCACCCATGGACTTGTTGCGTATACGGCACGCTCCATGCTCATTGTCCCTGCTGTAGTCTCCTTCCTGCTCCTCTTTGGGAGCACTTGTAAAAGGAGTGACTCCGACTAGGCATTTGGTCCTAAGCTGCTTGACACCATCTTCCCTGGGGGTTTCTCTTGCCCAGGAGCAGGCAGCAGGCTGCATGAACTCTTCTGTCAGTTCCCAGCCTCTCCTTCCTTTGACCCTCCTCCTGTAGGGTTGGATGCTCTCCTGCCTGTAACGGGAGCAGGAACCTTGGGGACTGCAGGAAAAATGTCAGCCAGGTAAGGCCACCGCTACAGCCATTGATCTGGTTTGCAGACTGCTCCATGTCTTGGTCAGAAAACCCTCCTAGGGTTTGGCAACAAGCTCTGCTCAGGGTGGATGGGCTACCTCGCTGCACCGAGACCCATGGGCAGAGAGAGGGCAAACTGCCCTGCTGTGCCCTGCAGCTAGGATTGTCCCTCTGTGCGTGCACGGGAGGGGGACTGAGACTGCACCGCCACCTCTGTACCTCATGGCCCGTCCTTCAGTCCTTATCTCACCCTCCAGCTTAGAGCAGACTTGTGTTTAGGCTCCTGCCCTGTTAACCCCTTCCCTAATGAGTAAGGCTCATGGCGTGCAAAGGCACTGTTCAGGGTGCCTGCTGTGCTGCCAGGGCAAAACCAGGCTGGGGGAAGGATTCAATACCTGGAACGATGACAAGGGCATGGCACATGCATGGCCTTTCTGTGGAGTCCCTTTGTGTTTGTTTCGGTTATTCCATGTTCCCAGGCTCCATTTGGTCTTTGACAGACAGGCTCTGCATTAAGCTGCTTTGAGGCTGAGGACCAGAAAGACAGGGCAGGGTCGGGTGGCACCCTCTGGGTTGCTGTTCCGCAAGGTCCAGACCAGCAGCATCACTGTTCTGGGGTCAAGAAGCACTCGGTGGACGGGATGGAGACAATCTGCTCAGATCACTCCAGCTGATTGTGGCTGCTCAGTTCCTTACAGTAGAGCGGCTTTAGGCTGCTCACTTGGATCTAGGTTGATTTCAGCACAAGTTCCATTTCATCAGGATGGCAATATGTCTTAGCCATGCCTTTGAGAGGTCTGTGTGGTCATGGACAGGATATTCACATCTAACTTCTGAGTTAGGTTGACGATTGGGTTATCCCTTGTGTCCTAAATTTTTGCACGCTGTTTGAAACTGCAAGCAGAGAGCGCCTGGGTTTAGGATTATTGCCCAGAGGCAGTACTTGTGTCCTAATTTTGATCAGAACTGGCAGTCTGTTGCCTTCTACTCCGTCTCCTGAGTGCCTTTGCAGAAGGGCATGTGCGTGTGCATGACAGGGATGCATCTGTTGAGACGCAGGAAGGAGCTGGAGGCAGGTGACAGCTAGATGGGCCTGTGCTTAGGAGTCTTTAAGCAGCACTGGGCAGCAGCTTCCCTCTTCGCTACAGGTCACTGCATCCTCTGAACATCGGTCCTTTGACAGATACAGACTAGAGCATAATGCCCCGGTTTGGGGCTCTCAGTACTCCCTTAGTGGTGGGGTCTGCCTAAGGAGACGTGGCTACTGTCTGCTGGGAGGTCTGCAGCCTCCTTTGGGCAGGTTCTTATGCCACCTCCGTGTCTGTGACAGATAGCATACCTTTAATGCCACCCCACTCTGATAGCTGAGGATCTGCTCGGGAGCGTTCCTAGGGCTGCAGGTGAAGTCTGTGCATGCCCACGGCACGGGAGGAGAGGAGAGCTCCTCTCACAACAGGTCCCATCTGCAATAGTCCTTCCTCCCTGTCCTGCCTCTCGTTTTGCAGGTAGAGAAGAGCGATGCTCCTCCCTGGTGACCAGGTCTGGCTGCAGCTTGAGCCCTACCCACAACCAAGGGTGTAGTGGAGGCTGAGGCGGCCATGGAGGCAGAGCCGCTCAGGATGGGTGCAGCGCAAGCACAGGAGGCACAGACCTTCCGAAAGCTGAGGTCGAACACAGCTGAAGTGCGGATGTGGCTGCTTGCTGCTGGTCCACTGTATCTCACCTTGTTCACCCCTTGCTGATGTAACTTGCGTGCAAACCCCTGGCCCAGAAGAGCATTCTTGGCAGAACAGAGTAGCCAAAAAGTCCTGTTTCCACAGGCACACATTTTTTACTTGTAACATCCAGTGGTACCATTCACTGCTCTGAGAAAAACGGGCGAAGGCGGATCCGGCCAGCTCCCGGCTCTCCGTCCCCCAGCGGGCTCCCTGATGGCACGAGTGGCCAGGATATAACCTTGGGGCATGCCAGGATATAACCTTAACATATACCAGGATATAACCTTTGCCCCAGGCCCAGCCACAGCTGAGCCCCATGTCCCGCTGTCCCACGGTGGGAACGCAGGGCCAGCAGGGCAGGGACCCGCTGGGCAGGGACCCCCCGGGCAGGGACCCCCC
>NW_010545265.1:0-1300 GCF_000687285.1 Phaethon lepturus
TTCTGTGATTCTTTCAAATGCGTTAAGCAGAGCAGCCTTTGCATCTTGAGCAAGGATGCATGAAAGAAATGGCCGTCTTAGAAAATCCTCAGTTAAGTTACCTTTGTTCTCAAAGTTGAAAGAAGTAAGATAGCTACATTTTTAATGTTGAAAAAGGGTAATTCATGGCTTACCTAACATTGAACAATGAAAACTGGTACGTTAAAAGATGAGGCATACCACAGCCAGAGTTTTGTGAAAGCATCGAATGTAGCGCATGGCCAAATCATGAGGAGGACTTAAAGTAGGGGTTTTTCTTTTCTTGTATAATCCTGCCTCAGAGTATTGAAGGGTAAGTGTGGTGTTGAAGGATAAACATTCTTTGTAACCAACCTATCTTTAATAACCTTGATCTACCTGGTTGAAGAAATGAATGCCTGTCTCATATTACACTCTTCAAGAAATTTCACAAGGTGCAGAAGTTGAGCTCAACTTAGCTAGCTGTAAAGAAGCCTGGCCTTTTCTAGCTAACCACTTCAATATTTCCACACTGAATCTCACTACTATTTCTGTTAGTCATTTTTCCACCTTTTTTTTTCCTCTTTCTCTGCTGGTGTGTGAGTGTGGGTAAAGAACTTGCTGACAAAGTGAAACAGGTGACTGCTTTTAACCTTGCTAGAAGTGTCTAGTTTGAAGGATTTGGAGGTTTGGTGTGTGTCCTTCTTGTAATAAACACTTACTGTTTTCTCACAAATTAAACACTTGCTCTTCCTAGCTACCCTAAAAGAACAGTAGTGAGGAAGAATCAATCTACCCTATGGAAGAAAAATAAATCTAATTTTCATTTTTTCTTACTGTCTGACTCCTGTGCTGTCACCAGATTCAAATGGAGTAGTTGTGTTCAGTTTTTGGTGCTATCTAGCTCTGGCTTTTCTGAACGAATAATTTTCCAGGATAATGGTAGACACTGGCTTTAAGATTGCGTGATGGTGAATGAAGAGTGTGTGTTTGGTTTTGGTTTGTTCGTTTGTAGTTTTGGTTTGTGTGTGTGTTTGATTGTGGTTTTTTTTTAATTTGACTGACACTTTATGTAGAGTATCTCCCACTTACTGTGCCTTTGGATATAACTCTGTAACTTAGAACCATTGTGGTGGGCTGACCCTGGCTGGATGCCATGTGCCCACCAGAGCCGGGGAGACAGAATGTAACGAAAGGCTGGTGGGTTGAGATAAGGGCAGGGAGAGATCACTCACTGATTACCGTCATGGGCAAAACAGACTCACTTTCAGAAAAATTAGTTTAATTCATTACCAATCAAATC
>NW_010545266.1:0-1860 GCF_000687285.1 Phaethon lepturus
GGGGATAAGGAAGGGGAGGGGGTAAGGAAGGGGAGGGAAAGAAAAGACGGACATTTTGGCTTTTTCCTCGATGACAGCAATTTTGAAGATCCAAAAACTATTATGAAATATAGCAGTTCTCCAGTGGAACAAGACAAACTCCCACATCTCAGTCATCAGTGTAAGAGGAAAACTGATACGACTTCTTAAACTGACTGCCACTAACAGTAAAAATTAGTCTCCTCTATTGCTACGTTTTAGCAGCATAATACTATTCTAACAGCATATTACACTATAGGGGACAGCTTTTTTATTTTTTTAATGGAGAATGGGGGACCAAATCCCAACGCAACTCAATGAAGACAGGAAGAGAGGTTGTACAAGAAGTACGGACCAGAGTCTGAGAAGCCATGCTTGTGATTCCCCCTCTCCTCCCTTTTTTTTTTTTTTTTAAAAAAAAGCTAAACAGAACAAGAGAGAAAGAACACAAATACGATAGGTCATTAAACACATGCCGAATTGCAAGTTAAGAGCAGATTCAAATATTCTTCATATTACTCTTTCTTTTAGCTACCACCTTTCTCATGTTGTGAGCTACAGAGGGTGTTAGCTCTCCCAGAGCTTGCAAGACGCTGGCCGAAGGTCACTGGTGTGCAGGGTGCCATAAGTGGGATGCAGAATGGCAGAGCTAATACTGTTTCCAGCTGCAAGATGGCAAAAGCAAGCAACGGATGGCAACGGATGGCCTTCTTCACAGGCTCTCATTTATCTTTTTTGCTGGCAGCTGGAGTTACAAAGCTTACTTTTTGTTTTGGTTTTAGATGAAACAAAACACAGAAGTTTGTTATGCCCCCCCACCAGTGCACTGAAACCTATTTCAAGGTGTTCTGTAATTCAGTCAGTAGCCTCCATAAGGATGTTTCAGCTGGTAACTTTCTCCAAAAAAATTCCTGCAGTCAGATGATTAGCAGCCCTGCAGATCACTTCACCTCCTGCAGCAACTGAGCTGCATCAAGTAGAAAATTCTGAAGAAAAATCTCAAAATTTGCTATTAGCATCTAAGAAAGAGTTGCTTAAGGTTAGCAGTAGACTTTCAGATGTGATTTTTTTCACTTTTTACCAAGAAAAGCAGTTACCTGCACCGGAAGAGTCTGAACAAGTTAAATATTTTGGAAAGATAATATCACTGCCACTACTACTACTGCTAACAACCTTTCTTTTTCTTTAATGACATTCACATCCCAACTTCAGGAAGGAAGACCCGTCCTTGGGGGGGGAAAAAAAAAGGGGGGGAAGGGAGACACTTCAAGGTAATACAGTACAACCTGATGAAATAATTGCTTTTCTTTTTTAGGCACACCATCTGTGGGCAAAGGCTGATCTAAAGCAGAATGTACTGAAGTTTTCTGCCTGGGCCATAAATGTTTTGCCACCTAATTTTTTTTGTTTGGTTGGTGGGTTTTTTTGTTTGTTTTTTATTTTTTTTTAAAAACAAACTCAGGGTTGGGAAGAAATCAAGCTAGGACCTGAAAAGCTAATTTATACATTCTTAAACAGGACTCTCTGGCTAGCTACAGCCATCAATAGCATTTAAGATTCCTGTTTTCTCAGATTCACCTTAAAGCAGCAATTAAGTAGAGCCCATCAGAAGTCTTCACACAG
This sequence comes from Phaethon lepturus, assembly GCF_000687285.1. Taxonomy (NCBI): domain Eukaryota; kingdom Metazoa; phylum Chordata; class Aves; order Phaethontiformes; family Phaethontidae; genus Phaethon; species Phaethon lepturus. The sequence goes on from NW_010545266.1 coordinate 1,642, forward strand.
TTAAATACTTAAATACAGATCATGATATTGAAATTTTGCACTTTTCCTCTTTCTGGGGTTGATTATTTCCCCACTATTAATCTATTTCTGTCTCTCCCACCTCTTCAGTTACCCCTCTTTAACCTTTTGATCCTCATATGCCCCACCTCAAAACTTTTTCTGGCTGGAATGTACAGAGGGGAAAAGAAAAATTATTCAATCTTTCTTGTCTGTTCCTGC
>NW_010545266.1:1891-3613 GCF_000687285.1 Phaethon lepturus
CAATACATCTTCTTTTTTTCTGTTACAGATACAATACCTCTTCTTCACATCGTGTGACTATTCTTCATATTACTGGGATCATTCTGTTTCATAACAGTCACCATGAAAAATCACCTGTGCTTAGAAGAAAATAAACCTCCCACTCTACACATGCAGTATTTCGTTATAAGTAATCAAAATAATTCAATAAGAGTTTAGAAAAGATAAAAAAGTTACTAATTTTAAGTATTAAAGATTCATTTGATTTTTGCAATTCCAGCAGATTGCTTCAAGCAATAAATAGTCTTCAGAGGGATGCCATTTACCAAGACAGCTGGGAGGACAAAAATAGATGCAACTAACCTACTCACATTGTATGTAAAACAGTTGTAACATGGAGAATGAGGGTAAGACAGCATATGTCAGTAGAGCTTTCTATTTCTACATACAGTGCAAGTATGTATTTCTCTCAAAATACATTTTATAAAATGTGTCTCTGTAGTGCACTAATCCATTTACACAGTATTACCTACCAAAAAAGTGATTTGTCTTCAACAACTGTTGTTTTAAAAACGTGTAACATCTGACCCTGTGCCGTTGCAGTGACTGAATCCCAATGAAAGGATCATACTAACTCTTGGTATGTTATTTGTAGCATTAAAAGCAAACGATATTGTTGACATTTGATTTTACTGAACAATTACTCAGATTTACAAACCCAGTGATTTTCCAATTCAGAATTTTTAGAGAGAAATTAAAACATTCCAAACAGCCCATGCTGACAGCTTTTTGCTTGCAATAAATCTTAAACTTTAACAATTCAACAAAAGTTTCAAATAAAAAAAAGGTACAATACCTGAAGAAGGTCACTGAGGTCAAGTAACATGTCTGTGAAGAAGTCAAGGAATATACATGCTTGTTGAATGTGACAGTGTTTCTTAAGTTCATTAGCAACCCAAAAAAAGGGAAGAAATGAACCCAAGTTTAGCCGCTGAAGAAATCAAATACAGACTAGGTATTTGGATGCACCACTTCTGCTAACAGCCAGCATCCAGTTAACAGTTCATTCCCCCCAAAAATCCTGCCAGCACCCACTGCATTTACTGCACAAGTTGTCTATGTGGAGTGATGGTCTCAAAGCACAAGCCAACACCCTGTGTGACTTTCAATATTCACCATATGCTGCAGCCTAAGAAAGATCCAATGATAACAAAAAACAATAATAGCAGAAAGATGGAATACTCTTGTTGCACTTTATTTAAGAACGTAAAGCATCATCATCCTGGGAACTACAGGCCTGTCAGCCTGACCTCTGTACTGGGGAAGATCATGGAGCAGTTCATCTTGAGGGTGCTCACAGGGCATGTGCAGGACAACCAAGGGATCAGGCCCAGCCAGCATGGGTTCATGAAAGGCAGGTCCTGCTTGACCAACCTGATCTCCTTCTATGACCAGGTGACCCGCCTAGTGGATGACGGAAAGGCTGTGGATGTTGTCTACCTGGACTTTAGTAAAGCCTTTGACAGCATCTCCCACAGCATTCTCCTGGAGAAACTGGCGGCTCGTGGCTAAGACAGGTTTGCTCTTTGCTGGGTGAGGAACTGGCTGGATGGCCGAGCCCAGAGAGTCGTGGTGAATGGCGTTAAATCCAGCTGGTGGCCGGTCACAAGCGATGTTCCCCAGGGCTTGGTTCTGGGGCCTGTCTTGTACAATATCGATGACCTGGATGAGGGGATCGAGTGC
>NW_010545267.1:0-2500 GCF_000687285.1 Phaethon lepturus
AGGGAATGTGTTTCTGCCTTTCTGTTTTAATTATTATTATTATTATAATTATTGATATTGTTTCGGTCTGAGTTCGACTAAATGGGAAACGTCTCGTGCATCTCTGCACGACCGGTGCAGCTCGCGAGGCGGCGGCGCCGGCCCCGCCAGAAACGGGCGAGGAAGTGCGAGATGGACGGGATGGGGAGAGGCAATTTTTTAAGCTCACGCTTTCTAACTACCATAATCCACGCTCTCTGGGAAATACTTGAATCTCTCTCGGTGTAAGTTGTCGTCCTGAAGCATTTACCTTCCAGACACTTTTCTAAATTTAGTTGTTTTTTTTTTTTCTTAGCGTTATTCTCTCCCTCTTGGTTAAAACGGCTCTTGGATTTATTTCTCACGCATCTGTATCGCGCTTTTTGCCTCTGAAAAGCCACCACTGGGTAACTGAGACCTGCTATACCAAACCACTGCTACTGGAGGGACTTCCTTGAACTTGAAGAAAGGCACATCAAAAACCACCACTGTTACTGCCATGTCAATTTTGATGCTAATAATGTGCAGATTATGACGAAAATTGCCAATCATGTTCTCTGATGGACCTCCTTTGAATGTGGAATTGGAAAAAAGTTCCCCGCACAGAGACCTGCTGTCAAGTACTAACAACCCGCTAAGGGAAGTCATTAGAAGAGACAGATAAGAGACTTGGTACATAAAACATTGTTCTTGGTGCATAGAATGTATGTTATTTAATGTTATCTCTGTTACCTAAGTGATTTCGCACAAGAAAGCCACTTTCTTATCATCTCAATTGCCAATTTTCATTTTGGTAACTTGGACGCCCCGGGTAGACTTTTCTCTGTTAAGTTGATATTCCACCAATGTGAAGAGCCTCATTAAATCAAACCCAGATATTTCCATAATGCTCCCTACAGAGCCACTTCACTCTTCACATAATGAGATTTTTCTGAAGAGTTGAAGCCCTCATCTAACTTGCTATTGCTTGTTTAGGCCCTGTGTGAATGTGAATACACACACAGGCGTACACTCACAAAAAAAAAAAAAAAGCGTGGGGGAAATCTCTATTATATATTTCGAATAAGTGTCCTGAAATACTTCTATTTTTAAGACACTGGATTTTTTCATATTCTAATAATGAACTTTCAGGAATTGATTTTAAAGGTTATACTGTTTTCTTTAGTGAACATAAATCGTAGTTTTTTTGTTGTTTTGTTTTTTTTTTTTGTCCAGCGGGACAGATTTCTTGGGCGGGGGTAGGGAAGGGCAAAGGAGAAATATCCCCAGGCTTCTGGAGCGTATTCCTGACAAGACGTGTACATTTTCCGGGTAGAGAACTTTAAAGCACGGTAGAAGACACCTAACCCACAAATTTCCCATTTTGTAAAGAACGAATAGGAAGACTACTTATGTAAAAAATATCGATTATACCAGCTGTTGTTCACTGAGTTTACATGGAAATTTTTTTATTAATATATAATTTAAGGCTAAAGAGAATAGACCAAAACGTAGCACTCTTTTACCAGCTTAACCTTTTCGATCGTTGAAATCGTTTGTTATGATCACACAAGTATGGGATATATATACGACGATTTTGGCAATAATGTTTACATTTTTTCCAAAATATAGATATATGTCTATTAAATGATCGATGAGGACGCTGGTTGGTAAAATTAACATAAATTCGTTTTATGTTTGGTCCATTGGACCTGGGTATTATATGAAACTGTAAATAAAGTCTTTGTGCTTTAAATATTGCTGGCTGTAAGAACTCACTGTAAAATATTTTACAAATGTGCAATAATTATAAAGCTTTGTATATTACGTTATTTATTGTGTTTGGTCATGTAAAATAAATGTTATTTAAATCAAAGCGAGGTTATTTGTTTAAGAGGCTGCAAAACATTGCGTACTGATGTTTGTTTTTAAATATGGCACCCAGGGTTATGAGAACTTCTTAAAACAACATATTTAAATGCCTTTTAATACACATATCAGATGGATTAATTCATACTAATCAGTATTTTTACTGCGAATGCTATGCATTAGTCATGTTTATAGCAGACGTGTACTAAGTCCAAACATTGGTTTAACATTAATTGGCTGGCTAAACAGATGTGTGTTTACAAATATTAGAGAGATATTCTGTAAGAAAAACAAGGGAGAGAAATGATTTCGTCCGCTTTTTACGCCTTTGTCCGTGGACGGGCTTCCCATTTAGCCGACAAAATACTAATTGTCTTTCAGGCGGGAAAAGGTACGCCTTCAATCTAGAGTCGAGAAGGCACCCAACAAAATCCCGGGGCCCTATTTTTTTTTCGCAGCAGCTTTTGCCATTTGCCAGCGGGCCCGCGGCGGCGGCGGGGACTGTCACCGCTCCTCCTGCCCCCCGCTCCCCCCGGCCCTCACGCTCGGCCCAACTGCTCGTGTATTTACAGATCGGCCGTAAAATCGATATTTCGATGGAAAAATGCAAGAGTCAATGGTGTGTGCAAAGCAG
>NW_010545268.1:0-6764 GCF_000687285.1 Phaethon lepturus
CTTTTCCAACCTTAATTATTCTGTCATTCTGCAATTCTGTGATGAAATCCTCTGAAAACCATCCCGTTTCAGTAGTGACTGGGGAACTGTTGCGCAAATTGTGTCAATGTCAATAAGTGAAGGTCATGTGTCTTTTCCTTCAGAGATCATGTCCTAAAAGCAACATCTGTATCATTTAACGCCTCTATACAAATAATCTGTTTAGCTATACATAGCTAAATACATATATCAATTATGTAAATATTACTTATGTAGAAATAATAATTATTTATGTCAGTAAATATAAAACCTCTTTGCTTTTATGAGTGTAATTAAACTTCTGGTACTGAGATGACTGTCCACTCCGCTTAAGGATCTCAATGCATTTTACATACTTCAGCAAACTGAATAGACCTGAAACGTAACAATTATTTCTTCTCTTTCCATGGATGAGGAAATCAAAACTAAAGGATGCTCTCCAGAGACTGAAAATGAATCCATCACCTTTGCTATTATCCCTCATCAGGAAGAACACTGACCTTCAGTGATGGTTTTGAAATGCGACTCAGGACACCTGAGTTTTCACCTACTGAACCTGAAGCCCTGAGGAGAACTCTGGACTGCCTGCACTGGGGAATGCGTATCCACATGACTCTGACCAGGATACCTGACTTGGCCTAAATGTTGATTCTTGCCAGGCTCTGCAGAAGAAGGACTGAGTAGAGGTCTTCAACACATGTGCAGAAGGGACAACTCTGCATTTGCAGAAAAGAATGAGAATGTACAAAGGAGGTATAAAACATGTGCGTGACAGAAGAGGAGAGAGTTTTTACTCTAAGCAGTTGAGCTGGCTTAGCTGTCTATCTCTAGGAGAAGGGTTGGTGGAAATGCCTAATAAAAGACAGTACCCATCTCTGGCCCTAAGCTAGACACAAAAGATTAACCCCACTTCAGCCCTTTCCCCCATTTTCCTCCTGGTATTTAGTTCTTTGCTTGCACAAGCAGCTTTGTGTTTAACTGAAAGGCTTCTACAAATCCTCTTCTAGGTCTCATCTGTCTCTGGAGATTCAAATCTGGAATCTAGGCAGCTCTGAGCTGCCTAACTTGGAGATGAAGAGTACACAGAGCAGGTGCTCACCTGGTGCTGAGCAGATCCAGGAGATCTGTCCCATAACTGCCCTGGAACCAACCTTCCATCTCTAAAAGGAGTAATATACTTGAGCTGATGTATGTCTGTCCTGCAAGACTGAGCCTCTTACTCTGGAAATGTACAGCACCTAGCACAACGGGACTCTTGGGAGTTCTTACTAGAAATAGTCAGACTAGGAACAGGAGCAGTCATTAGGAATCCCCCTGCTAATGGAGCACAGCTCTTACCCTGTCCACGCAGCTGCACTATGTACAGTCGTACACTTGAGATGTCTGTTTAAAAAAATCTCACTCCTAAGTGCAATTTCAACTTGCTTCATATTTGCATAAAGGTTTTCCAGCTCCTGTCTGAAAAGCTGTAACTCTGTGAGGTAAGATGAAATTGCGTTAAACTGCTCTGCTGTCTTTTACCAGCCTCTAGTTTCTACAACATTTATACCTTATTTACATCCTTGCTTAAATGCTAGGGACTGACCATCACATTGTATCTAAAGCATCTTCTCTATAGCTGTGATTTACTTTTGTACTTGTGTCAATCTTCCCTTTATTTATCATTCTGAACTTTATTTTAAAGTGTCTCTTGCTTTTAGTAGCAGGACGTGAAATGCCAGGTATTGACAGACTTCAGGCTTGGAGCTGAGATTTGTTCAATACAAATAAATATCCCAAAGTGCAGAATTATGTTTTGCTCTTTGATGCCTAACTGGATCTTTGAACTTTCTGGGATGTGAGTTAAAGCTTCCTAGACAAGAAACAATTCCCAATTTATTAAATGAGCTCCTAATAAGGATGTTTCTCTGGACTAATTTTAATTTCCTCTCTGTGTCCATATGGAGGAGATCATTTGACAGTAGAAAAGCCTTTGGCTCATGCTTATGGTCATTAAAAGGAACTAATTTCTTTCCCAATTCTGTGCAGTTTGGTTTTGTCTAAAATAATTTCAACAGAACATTTACAAATGTGTGTGCTGAAGCAATCATAAGCTAGATGTGCTTGGGATCCCCTTATTCAGAGCTTGGCACTACTATACAGACAGTCCCAATATGGTTTCATTTTTCTTCAGACAATATTTTACAATGAACTTAGAAATTTTATTATGATTAATCTTTTTCAAAAGGAGACACAGAACATGTATGAAATGTGCTGGGCTGACATATCCAGAAGTTAGATGCCTCTGCCTGTGCACACAAATGGGATGCAGTAGTGGCTGCTCCAAAAGCTTTGTGTCTGCAGTGCTGTCTCTATGCCTCAGCACTGGTCTGGAAGGACCACCTTCACCGAAAAGAAGCAAAGTTCTCTCCAAAGCCCTTTCAAACTTCCATCTGTCAAGATCATTAGAAAGGTGCTCATTAGTGCAAATTGTGGTGATAGTTTTTAGAGTACGAACACCTTGCAACTTGGAAGGGGGCAGAGAGGCTATACTAAATCCAGTGCATCCACTTCAGGCAGCTTAATTAAATCATGGACTTCTGGCCTTCAGTAGACACTGATCCACTATACGACAATCACTGGTCTTAAGATATTTGTGCTTGCTCATTTTTTGTTAGTCTGTTTTACTGACTCCTAGATTATTTTCCCTATTATTTGATCTCAGCCATTCTAAATTGGAATGAAACATAATTTGATGAAGCTGAAAATATCCAATAAAGCTTTGCAGAAACTTTGATCCTGATGAGCTCTAGTTGGGTCGGAGTGTAAGGTCACAGTCGCAGGAGCTATCCACCAACAGCAGCGTGGAATTGCCTGCATGCAAGTGGAGAAGCCGCGACACGGAACCTACAACCATTCTTGCTGAGCCAAATGAGTGAGGTATGAGAGGACAGTCTTGATCCAGCCTAATCACGGTAGATCACAGGCAGAGCCTGACTACACACAAGTATCCACCCTGCTGATATTCCAGCAGTATTCTGGTTAAAAGAGGGAATAGTCAGAAGCAGAGGTCTACACTCACAAAACTAAGAGGATGTCTACAATTGAGTTGGGTACAAACTGTTTGGCCAAACTTATTGAACATCATGTCTCTTCAGTTCAAAAGCTGCACAACTGCCATAGAGCAATTCTAAGCCCGCAGAAATATACACTGACTCCTGCGGTTTTACAAGCATGACCTATTCCATGCAGTCACTCTAGCGCTTCAGATTCTCAGCTAGCTTGATCAACTGGTTTTATCTCCAAAAGAACTTGAAGAACCAGTTTACATCACGCTTGCAGGACAGTAGTTCTGTCCTCAGTGACAGCAGGATTACATTTACTGTGTCAAAGAAGTGACTTAATATTATTTTAAAAAGCAGCAATTTCATGACAGATATTCTATTGTAGGGAAGGGGCTAAATTATGACCAGTCCCCACGTTGGCATGATGTAAGTAACTATAAGGACCCTAAGGCTCCTCCTTTGAAAAGCCAAAATTTGGTCATCTGAGACTCATGAGCTTTCAGCAATACAAGCAAACATGCTAATTGCTTAGCCATCCTCAAATCACGCAATTTTAACAGTAGCCTGTTTTAGCCAGGGAATTTAACAGCTTGTTGTGGTGCTGTGAAACATCTATTCTTCAAATTAGCCAAGTTAACACGAACACCACAGAGTCCAGTACATCACTGCTGTTTTTAGTCAGGAAAGTCCAAAACACAAAGCATAATTGATCTAAACAAAAAGAACTTTTGAGCTCATGGTGTGACTGCTGAGGTCACATTTGAAGATAGGGAAGAAAGCTGAACTAAAATTGGCATGCTGGGAATTAGCCCTAATTGTTGTAGCAAACAAATAGGGAATGGAATAGTCTACCCATTGTCCTTTGAGGGGGACCATAAATTTGCACTGATGCTGGTACAGCTGATATGAGAGAAAGAAGCTTTACTCATCACAGTATGCCTAAGGTCAGTGAAGACCGGGGACTGCTTGTTACACCACTGGACATACACTATTCTCAGCCTGAGACATGACCTAATCAGACCGAATGTTTTGTGATCTAATGGTCAGAGCCAGACTGATGACACCACCGTTTCCACTGGTTTTGGCCAAATTTGAAATGACAGCTAAAACGCAAGTTTTCAGTTCCTTCAATCTCTCCCTTGGTCATTGTATCTGACCAAGACTGCATGCACTGCTGCAAACAGAGAACTGGCTAAAAGATCCTAAATACACCCTAAAGCTGACAGAAGTTTGATGGATATCTGGTTGGCCAGGGAAATAGGCTAAGACAATTTGTTAAGTAGGAATCCATATTTGAAACATAAGTTGTGTTTTCTGCCTTTTTGGGAGTTTTCTTCCTCCCTTTAGTATGTCCTTTTCACCTGCTAACAACAAAGACAATTGGACTTCTGAAGAATTGGACTGCTCACAAAAACAACTATAGTCCACCTCAACTACTACCTTTTTTTGCCACCACACCAGGGTCTCCTTACACACAATAAAAAAAGGGAAAGAGAGTAAAAGGCTATTCCATTAAAGCCTTCCTGAATATTTTTATTTCAAATGTTTTGGCTGGTTTTAGTCTTTTACTGCATTTTTAATAAAAAGCTTTGAAGACTTGAAAGGATAAGTTCATCTTGGCAATTGGATAGGCTAAAATCTGTACTCACAACCCCAACTAGATCAAAAACTTTATGTCTTCTACAATGATAGCTCTTGTTAACACTGTTGATTCTCTGGATTCACTTATTCCTCCACAATTCACAAAGCAGATATATGTCAGGCAGAGCCTGTGATAGTTTCATGTAACAGCTCTGGGCTGCACATACTTTATTCCCTCAGAGAGAAAACTTACTTCCCTCCCTGTAAATAAAATGGGGAAGATCACAAGTTCACAAATCAGCATGTTATGGTTCTGCAAGGCTGAGGATGAAATCCCTGCTGCTACAAAACATTTCCTGGCCTTCAACAACTGTGAAGGACCAAGTTAAGGCCTTCAGGAGTAGGTTTGCAATTTTAGTATTGAGCCAGGACACATTTTGATGGTATCTTCTGAAGCCTAGCTTTGAAGACCCTTTGCTCCTGTAATTTCAGTTGCCGCAGGCTAATGTTTCTCACTACACTGCAAGGGTAGTGAGATGAACAAGCTATAAGCTGAAGGAAGAATATTCAAAGTGGCACTTGATTACATAGCTGTGCCTGATAACTTTTGCTTAAGACATTGCGATCTAAAATATATGGATGTTTAACAATTTCAGGTGTTGTATCTTGAGGTTTAGTTCTCTTGTTCTTCCCCACGTGTTTTAAAGCTAAGAAAAAGACAAATCAGCCATTTCTTAGAAATTGAAGGGGGATCAGGTCTGTAGTAAGGTACCAGCCTGTATCATGTGTTAGAGACATTTTTACCCCTTAATGAAGAAAATGATGGTTTAAAGGAGGAATTATATGAACAATTTCCAAGGATGGATTTTTATCTTGGTGGCCTTGGCCATGACATAAATTTAACGTGAGATTTGGTTTGTAAGGTTGACACCAATAAGCCCAAGGAAATCAATTTTTATCATCACACATGTTGTGGTAACCCTGGTGCTGTTTGACCAATGGAATACGACATTGTCTGGTAAGATATATGAGAACTTTGTTTCTGTGTGTCTGTATGTGTGTGTGCAATAATCTCCTGCACAATTCTTGATGAAAAAAGACATCGGAAGGTAAAGGTGCATTTGCTCTAGCTTTCCTCACTAAAAGTTCCTTCTTCTTGGTCTCCTTATCTGCTAATTGGAACACAGAAAATATGCGTGTTTCAATGAACTGTAGAACTTTGTGGTGGGGAACTCTGTTGGGTGCTATCTGAAAGACTTTCTCCATTGTTAATTTATACAACTAAATTGGTACTAAAAAATTCAGCCATTACCATTAGCTGATACAGAATCTTAAATCTAATGATTGCTTGTGAACGGGCTTGCATTGACCCCTACTCCTGCAAAGTCAACAGGAGCTTTTCCATGGACTTCAACGTGCTGTGCAATAACTCACAAGAACAGGGCTTCCCCGCAGAGACAGGGATACACACATGATGCTAGTTTTATTTTAAGTCCAGCTTCTCAGCTAGTCAAAAGCAGTCAAGCCATGGAGGACTGTTTCACAACTGGTGGGTAAATACCTGGTTTTCTGCTAGCCCTATGGATACCCAGACTATTTCCACACCGTGCTTGGAGGCCAGGAGGTTCATCTAGGCATACCTGCAGGTGCTGTGATCGCTACCTGGCAGTCTGAAGCCCCTCCTAAGCTGTTTTTAACCGATCACACAGGCTAAGAGGGTGTTTCCTATTTTTTATGTTAAATGCCACAGTTCTATAATTGCCTCTCTGCTGAGGAACATGGGCTCATGATGCCTGCGGGGTCTTCTACGGTTATTTGGCAGAACTGAGGATTTCTCAGAAGCTGAAACCAAGACTGCTCGAAAGTAACGTGAAGTACCCAAATAAGAAGGCTGCTGAATTGATGAGGAATCAATTAAGCTCTCTTTCAAGGATTTCCACTTAACTAAAATCTGAACAGCCCTCTGCAGAGGTTTCTCTTCTCTAGGACAACTATCCCATTAAATTGGTAATGTCATAGGAAGTCTAAAACCAGGAGGGGATGGCATGGAACAGGGCATGAAGCCAAAACAAATTTTTTTTTCTGTCCACTTGTATTGGGTTTGCGTGGCAAAGTTTTGGT
>NW_010545269.1:0-4612 GCF_000687285.1 Phaethon lepturus
TCCCTTCCAACCCAACCCATTCTATGATTTTACCTCCTGTGTAGCTGGTGACATATCCTCACACCGTGCAGTTCAAAGATAAAGTGGGGCTAGCCCTGGCCTGGGCTACCTGAACTTGTCAGGCATGGTCTTCCCTGGAGATGAGTTATCTGGTATGTGCTGCCCTCACAAGCTCTGAAAAGCAGAAACTGCAGTAGCAGAGTGTCCTCTATTGGCACACAGCCAATCTCCTTGGTTTGGAGAACAGCACAGAGAAGTCCTTCAGCTCACGCTCAGACTCTCTGCTGTCAGAAAGCCACATTTTTTTCCACCTGCTTCCAGAGATCACAGGGACAGCAAAAGAAAGGTTCAGCCCAGATTCTTGTTGAAGTCCTCCCCAGCCAATGAACACCCCTGACTCCAGATAAAGGCTGGGCTCCTGTGGGATGAGCGACTCGATCTGAGGTCCTCAGCCAAGGAAGGAGTCTTCACCCTCAGCTCCAGAATTGGGTGTGGAGCTGCTTGGGTCAGGCAGATGCAGATTCAGGAGAACAGGCAGGTTCTCACACAGCTGAACACACATCTCCACTGACCAGACAGGGCATGTGGATCATGTAACGGGTCAGCTACAGGGTAGGGAGGTATCAATACAGTAGTGATGTCTGCTCCTTCAGCTGCTGCTCTTGTCAAAGTACCACCAGAGAGTAAACATGTTCTTTGCTTCCTAGGCAGGCAGCAGAAAACTTAAGCTCGTTCTTCATGAACATAGTTCATTGTGAGCCTGGGCTGCATCAGAAGACCCTTCTGGCAGGATTGGACATCTCTGCAGCAAAGCTTTTGAAGATCAGCCAGCCCTGACAAGATACTGGGACACAACAGTAATTTACAGGTTTCCACATAGTAGCTTCTAAAAACATTCTCCAAGATATGGTCAGGGAGATAGCTCGGCCAGAGGACTACGATTAAAGCTTCCATGGCAACTTGCACTCCCACCAGAATGCAAGCAAACCTATATGGGAAGATGATACTAGAAACGCCCCCAGGAATGTTTCTGTCTCTGTAGCACGTGGCCCGCAAGGGCTCTCCTCTTCTTTGGAGCCTTTTTACCTAAGGCACCAACCCTGAAATGCTACCGACATGCCCAGACTCATGATTTGAGTTCAGCCCAGAAGCAGGAGCAGCTGGATGGCACAGAGCAAAGCACAAGTACAGCCCAGCAGCCAGCACTCACCCATTACCTCCCAGCTTCCACATCCCCTGGGACTCTCCCCAGGCTCATCTCCATGCAAAGATAGCAGAAGCTGACAGGGCGGGTCTCCTTTCTCTTCCAATGACCAAGTATCTTTTTACAGAAATCAAGGCTTGGTACAGGCCCCTGTCATGGCTCCCATCTCCAGTCCCTGCAGCAAGGCAAGTGAACAGTAAGGAGAAAGGAACATGAGCACACGGGCTGAGGTGAGCCATGCTGCTGTCATTATTTGGCTGCGACTGAACTGCTGCTGTTACAGTTTCCACAATCACATGATTAAATAACATAACCCTTGAAAAAAGGAAAAAAAGAAAGAAAAAAATCAGTGTGGTCGTCCTGTCTCATAAGTTAATACAACATAAGGAGAAGAAGTTTTCCCTGAGCAAATCTGTGATGTTTCCCTGGCTTTCGTGGAGACAAGTTGCATTCACATGGAGCTTGCCCAGATCAAAGGCCAGCCCACATTTTCCATATGAGAGTCATGGGTCCATCTGGGGCTCATCCTGCTGCCCAAAGAAGAAGGTCCACAGCAGGATCCTCCCCACGGCCACAAACATCCTTCTGTGTCGTGATGTCAGCCCCTTCACCCATTACAGCAGCACCGCTTCTCCTCACAAGGAAAACAGCCCCATGACACTGCTCAATATTGCCCAGTGTCACTAATAGAACTGAGATCTGCTCAGGGTTTATCCTCCACACTCTTATGTCAGCTGCTTGTCTGATCATCTCTGAGGTCTAGTTATAACTGCTTTGGTACCGTACTCTTTACAAAGACTTCACAGCTGAGCTGATGTCCCACTGACCGCGTGACAGTCCTGAGCTCTTCAGCCCAGCCTCTCCATCTTAGGGAAGCTGAGCTATGACCCAGAAAATGATCAGCTTTGACTTGGTTAAAAGGGGAAAGAGCCCTACAGCACCAGCCACTGGGTCAGCAAGCTCGTGACCTAATGCTGTGCTGAAGTATGGGCCACATCCCTCCAGGCTGGTCAGGAGGCAGCACACCCGAACAATCCTACATAGTCTTCTGTACATTCTCTGGTTCATCCACTGCCATTGGCAACTAGAAAGAGAACCTGTGCTGTGCCAGAAAGACATGACCTTGTCTGCCAAGCAAGACAAGGCGAGTCCAGTACCATCCGATTACAGCACCACTGTGCTTCTCCAGCTGTTCAAGCAAGCAGTCACCACTTTGCTTGCTTGAACAAAGTGAGCAGATGAGCACTTTCAGTGAGCAGATGAGCAAGTTCTGGCTTGTCAGCTGTTGTCACCAACTACCTTAGGCAAAAGCACCCTCACTAATCTCAATCAGTTTTTCGTCAAGCTATCAATGCACCTTGGGGTTTAGGGTCTTGTTTCTACAGAATGAAAGTACTTTGCACTTGAGTGGTTCATCACAGCTCAAGCAACAAAATGACAACAACCGTCATGCTCACTCATCAGCCCATCCTCAGAGCCAGGACAGCTGCTGATGGGGGAAAATGGGGGAAAATGGACCCACGCTGAGTGAACCAGATGGACTAGAGCAGCCTCTGATGCATCCTGCAGCTACTTAAGAAGTCCCAGTCCTTGACTAGACTCCTCCCACAATGCACAATATCCTCCAATCTTAAAGGAGGAAGGTAGTACATCATGTGATAAGAAAGCCAGGTGGTGTTTCAGGAGGTGCAACCCATGTCAGAAACATCATGTGCCCAAGCTGTAGCTCCTACAAAATGTTGCCAAGTCATAGCATTATTTCCTTTTCATCCAAAAAGAAAAAACCTTTGATGTTCAGCACTTTTTTGTAATATCAGAAAAAGAATTACCACACTACCCCCTTCCAACCAATTTTTAAAGAGCACCATTGCTTTTTAATGTTATTGGAAACTCAGGTTTTCACCTACAAACAGCTGCTGCCAGGAAGACAAAAAAAAAAAAAGAAAAAAAGAAAAAAGAAAAAAGAAAAAAATCGCCAAACTTTCTACCTGCCATAAGTCAAAAACAGTCAGCAGGAGAATTTTGAGCACCAGGGAAGACAGGAGAGATTCTGCTTCAGGCTGTGCGGCTGCTGACCCATGCCTGATACAATTGCTGGACACAGATGACACTTCACAGGAACAGCAGGGACACTTCCAGAGACATCGCCTGTGCTGCCTGTACTTGCACATTCCGACTACCTGAGTCCTCTGACCTTCTTCTTTCCAACAGCATCAGTCATGTTTTAAATGAACACACTCTGTCTCTGAAAGACCACGTTCTCTTCACAGATGCATGTCACTTGGGACAAAGCTTTTCAGAGCCCCAGTCACACTCTTCAGGTACTCTTCATAGGAGCACCTGCCATGCAGCAAACGCACTCCTGGACTGGCATGGCCTGGGGTCAGGGTATCCATGGAGGAGCGGAATGGCATGAGACTCCATGCAACCTACAGATACATGGTTTACCAGCAGGAGCCCAGACTCAGCACTGCTGAGACCCGATGCCAGCACCGCTGATAAGGTGGCTTCATGCCCAGCCCCAGAGCAAGTGCCTTGTTGCAGCAGAACAGAGGAAGAGACCAGTGGCCACTGGACAGCTGAAGGATGAACCTGAAGCTCCAAATGAGCTACACCCTCCACAGCTACCAGCTAGCACAACCTTTTTCCAAGGGGCCCAGAAGAATCCATGGCATCTTTTAGCAAAAGCCAAGTAACACCAGGCCAGACTCAGGCAGCCAGGAGCACATCTTGTAGTTTGCCTGAGAACAGAGACAAACATCAGAGAAGCAGGGTAACTGGAGCTGCCACATCACGCCTGTTGCTGCCAGATAGTCATGAAGATGGTCCCTTTGACTCTTCTAACTTGACCAAACATACTAGTGGTGGCCAGAAGCCATCAGTGACCACAAGCACAAGTCAGCTGTTCACTGCTGCTCTCCCAGCCAACCTGCAGGGCAGTGCCAGCTGTGAATTTTCTCTCTGAAGTAATTTGCAAGTCTGGCCTGTACCATTACACTCTCATTGTGCTCTGGCTTCCTGCAGACCTAAGAGGCTTCACATCTTAATTAGGTTTAAAACACGAGGTTCTGGAGACAGCATGCAAAGACTTCAGGCACCAAATAAAAATCACAGAATGGTTTGGGTTGGAAGGTACCTTTTCAGGCCACCTAGTCCAACCCCCCTGCCATAAGCAGGGACATCTTCAACCAGAGCAGGTTGCTCAGAGCCCCAGCCAACCTGGCCTAGGATGTTCCCAGGGATGGCCGAGGAGTTTCCCAGGTATGGGGCTTCCACCACCTCTCTGGGCAATCTGGGCCAGGGCTTCACCACCCTCATTGGGAAAAATTTCTTCCTTAGATCTAGCCTGAATCTACCCTGTTTTACTTCAAAACCATCACCCCTTCTCCTATCGCTACAGGCCCTGCT
>NW_010545270.1:0-15254 GCF_000687285.1 Phaethon lepturus
GCGCCCGGAGACGCGGCACCTGCACCCCCGCACCTAGCCCCAGCGTCCCTTTGCCGGGCCCTTTTGAAGGGGGCCGCGGGGCAATTCGGGCGGCCCGGGAGCGCCCGGCTCCGTCCCAGGGAGGTGGAAACCCTGAGTCCCCGGCAAGGAGCGCCAGGCTGCCTTGTCACACCGCAGCGCCAGGCGACAAGGCCACCCCAGCCAGGCCGGATGAGTTCTTGGCCACAGTGCTGCAGCCACGGCGGCAGCAGCTCACGGGGAACCAGGAGACCACATCTTCCTCAGCCACAGCCTGATCCCTTCTCTTTCCATGCGCCTCTGCCCGGCCACCCTCTTCCGCAGCGCCCAGGGAGCTCAGGACGGGGCAGCCCCCAGGAGCAAGGGCCACGGGACGCGGCTGTGTACATCACTAGACACACGCCCCTTGCACCTACCGGATCGTGCAGCGCTAACGGTGCTCCTGGGACCGTGCCTCCACTGGAGCAATATGACTAGAACACAGTCGGACACGGAGTTAATGATACTACGGATAAGGCCCGAGATCCAAAGGTTCTTCGTTTCCCATCAGGTATTCAGGCTGTTTCTACTTGATGTTATAGATAACTTCTAAGTTCTCTCACCCACCAATGTTCAGGACTACCAAACAGGCCTGAATGGGAATTTTTACTAAAAAACTCTTACTACAGAAATAAGCCAAAATATAAAATCAAGGTCAAAATATAAAATCAAACCGTAAAATATTACAGAATTTGTCATGGGTAAAAATGATGTTTTGTTTCCGTTGAGACACAGCCTTGAGTTGTACTACTCCTAGCTCCTCAAGGCGATTACATAAAAATTAAGATTCTCAAACATGTTGCAGTTTTTTCTTACCTTTATGTCTTCAATACTACAGATACAATTTTCCCCTCCCTAATCCACCAGTCAGGTCATACAGTCCAGCAAAATCCATTCTCTCAAATAGTATCTCAAATCGCAGACATAAACAGTTAAAAACACCATGCGAGGGCCGTCTTCCTGAAAATGCATGTCAGATTTTTGGCATCTTATCATACGACGAGCAAAAAAGGTCAGTTTGGTCTGATTGGGACCTATAAATTCCCAGCGATTCTTTTTTTAAGACAACAGTAAAGTATAAAAACATCTCAAAATACATTATTGCCCATTAAAGTTCAGAGGAAAAGAGTTTATTTTATGTTTCCTGCCCAGAAATAAATGGAGATGGAGATCTCAAACTACAAACAGCTTGCACTATGCCCTTCTTTCCTAGCCAGATTTCTTCACCCTTCTCCCCTGATATGGGGGGGCAAGTCTGTTTGAAAAGAAGCAATGAGGTTGGTACCTCAAGACCCTGCAGTCTGGGAGGTAGAAGCTAAAATGCCGTTATCAGGTAGATCAAGCCAAAGAGAAGAACAGAAAAAGCTCGAGACAGATGTTTCCGTGTGCTTATAAAAATGGGGTTGCAGGGTAAGGAAGGAAAACTCAGGCTTGCACAGTGCATCCCGAGAAAGGCGCTGCTCTGCCAAAGGGAGGGAGAGACATTTCAATTGCTGTAGAGATGGGGATAGGAGAGCAAGAAATAGTGTTAGGAAAGTAAATATGTAAACTTCCATCTCTCTTTTCAGGCAACAGGCACAGAAGAGTGCTCCTACACCTGTACGGCTTGAAGAATACAAAGTGCCACATCATAGTTTTGGACTGCTAGCCGGCTGCTTTGCAGCAGCCATGTTCAGCATGGACACAGGGAGGGCAGATGTGTCTGCAGCCCAGCCCTGTACGCATTCGTGTGCTCCGATGCGAGAAGAGCTGAAACAGTGGCTTCTGTGGAATGAGGTGATTTTGTGTGTTACAGCTAAGTAGGATGGTGACTTCAGAAGGTGTTGGAGGGCTGAAAACTGACAATGATACCAGCAGAACTAAACTAACTTTTCATACTGGCTGATGATCAGCTTTCTTGATTTCCTATTACTAGTGAGAACAGAAGGAGCGACCAAAATTGGTACATCACAGCCTCTACTGTGGGTCCTGGCTGGGGAGCCACTGCTTTCTCAGGGGGGAGCCGTCTCCTAACGGGTGATAGCCAGAGCTGTGAGGAGAGGAAGGATTAATGTCATCTTCATCAAGACAGTGGCTTTTCCTATTTGCCAATCAACCAGTACAGAGCTGGGCTTGATAGAGTCCCTATATGACCGAAAACAAAAGCTATAGGTGCAGGAGTCACATGGGAGTGTTGCTTAGAGGCTCCTTGTTGCTCTGGCTGTTCAAAAGCTGCAAAAGACTGAGGACCTGAAGTATTGCCATCAGCTTGGCTCACTAAATTCAGCATTTCTGAATGTGTTTTGGAGCCTGTGTTTGTTATAAAACCCTGGATTCCTGGACACTTCGAGAATCAAGATGATGACCAAGTTTCAACCTGCATGAGTAATCAGCATTCCCTGCTCATGTTCAATGGGTTTACATTCAGAAGCATTGGTATAACATATATGCTGAGATAAAATCCATAGTCTGCATCTCCACGTGCTGTGGTAATTGCAATCCACCTGTTAGTTATCAAACTCAGAACAGTGGGAAGAAAATGTAAAAAAAACCCTCTTCTGGATAGGGAGGCATGTTGCTAGTTGGCAAATGAAGTGTACAGTAATCAAATCCCCAAAGCCTCCTGCTAATAGATCCAGAAGCATACTCAAGTGTTGCACTATTTTTCACTAAATACCAAGTCCAGATACTTTTGCTGTAAATAAACAGGTAGACATTTCAGTAGCACTGTCAAAGGTGGTAGAATGCAAGTAACAACAATATCTCTTCCTTTTTTGTCACCTTCTCTTAAATTTCTTGTGCAGCCTTCAATGACACTTGCTATATACTTTTATTACATTATTCACAGTTCTTGCTGCAAAACATTTGGGACCTTTTTTTTCTTTGTACATGACAACAGTAAAACACATTTAGTGAAATATCAGTGATATAAAAGTCTTTATATTTAGGAGACAAAAGTAGTAAATCAAAATAACTATAGGTGGAAATTAATAAAATAGGATCAGATTTGGGGCATCTCAGTCAAATAAAACTGTCAGTGAAAATCCTTCAGTTAAATGCCACATTGTTCAACCCGTAATTGTTTGAGACAAAAAAAGACTTCTGAGGTCACAGACTGTGACAACAAGTCCTACAGCACCCATTGCCATGAAGGGTTAGAGTTACTGGCTTCCATTTCTTCTAAATTTGCAGTCCATCTTGTCTGGAATTCGAGTAATTCCTGCCACCTCCATGGAGCAACTTCTAGCAAAGATCCAACTTTACAAGATGAATGAGGTATTCAAATAAAAAATCAGATATTCACATGAAGGTAAGGAAGGAGGTTTAGAGTAGATGGCCTCTATATCAGGCAATATTGTACATTTTTTGATGCATACACACCATTCTAAATATTGTATGGCTGAGAAAAAAATGAAATTAATGCAAATGATGAGTTTCAATAGCCCAATAAACAATACTGAGAGGTGAGTTGGGCAGAGGCTCAACTCTGCTCTGTTCTGATGCTAGCAATAGGCAGACAGAAGAAACATGGGGGTGAAAAATTACAGTCCTGAAGTCTGAGTCACCCCTTAAGAACACCAGCATTACTAATTCTTCTTGTATTTTTTAGTATTCTCATTATTAGAAAATGAGGAATAATTTACATGTCTGGAGATGGTTGACTTGGATTACAATGGATTTTCAAAGAGATTGTGATTTTGAATCACATATAAGTGAAGGACAATTTGCAATATCATTTCATGAAACGATCAAGACTGATCAAGGCTGATTTTGCTTTAGAAATTAATTACACATTATGCCTGGAAAATGTAGGCAGAAAATGAGATCAGTAATGCAGAAGGTGATGACCTACATAGTAAAATGGCAATATGCATAATAAAGGATGTCACCCATTCATAAGCATTTGAAGGCTCATATAAATTTAACAAACAAGGCTTTCTTAAAAGCATTATGTAACTGTTACGTCCCCTTTCGAAATCAGCTGTAATTTCTGATTTAGGTCCTGGTTTGATAATGTTAAGACAAAACTGTAAGTGTCTGCCCAAGCTAGAAAGTAGGTATTTTATAAGAACACGTGCATGATCATATTGGTGTGTAGTTAGACAGTGTAGGTACATGAAGTAAGTAATGGAAGTTGCAATATGTCTCCTCAAAGAATCTGGTCTCAGGATCCTGGATTTGCTTGATTCTTGAGGAGGGTGAATAAAATACACACTCCCAGTATCCTGGCATATTCAAAATACTCATTTTAAAATATGTTGAAACACTTCTCTGATTAAAAAAAAAGTATGGTTCACCATGGCTTTGTCATTCAGATAACTTCCATTCTGACCTTCATGCCTCACCATGAAGTAGTTCATAAAGCAGTCACAAATTCTGGCGTAAGTACTGCCTGAAATGGGACACTGGCCAATGCAGTTAAAGGAGGAAATTCCTAGGTAGTTAAAAATAAATTAACGGTGTTTTGTAACAAGCCCCAAATCAGTTCAGGAGATTACAAACACCAACGTGCCGGTAGGCATACACTATCAGAGTGGAATGAAAACAAGAAAGGTCATCCGGACTCTTAACAACAAACATGCATCCTTCTGCTGGGATTTCCACCTGCTGATATCTAAAAAGGGACTGTTTGCTCTTACTGGAAGTACAGCTGTGGACGATGGTGTTTTATTTTCTAAACATTCCCATCAGCAAGGAAGTTCAGTTCTTTGCTTCTTGATAATGAGACATGTCTCCTGGTAAATGAGGTAGGAGTTGCTGTAGACAGAAGAAAAGGGAAATATTCACGGTTTCCCTGGTGAAGTTTGAAGGGAACGCTGTTTGCAGAACACAGAGGTTTGCTATAATTTGTGACATTCATATTCACGTTGTAGTTCTTTTCACTAGGAAGGCCAAAGGCAGATTTTCTGTTTTAGTGTAGGCCTTGATGCTGTCACAGCAGTCCAAGAAGTCCATTCAGAGGCATTCCTTTAGCCAAGGCATTTGGCCATCAAATGGCTGATGGTACCAAATAAACAGATTGTTTCTGAGATACCAGCAGACCTTCAAAGCAGATACAAGCAGCCCAAAAACATCAGCTAAACTTGTGAAACAGCTAAATTTGTCCTAGGCATCACAGCCAACCATGTTAACAGAGGAGGAGAGAGCCCAAGCATCCATCATCCAGCTATCAAACACACAGACAAAACTTCAAGTGGAAAAAAATTACTAAACCCAGAAGTTTCCTGTCTGAACCAGGATATTTTCAATACGCCAGGATACGCAATACAACCGAAAAAAAATTGATTCTTTACTATCTTATTCACATTTGTTCTTAGTAATATTTGCATAAACATAAAAATGAAGATGCTGTTCATTGGTCAAACGATTCACTAACAAATCATGCCAAGCAATGCTAAATATTAAAAGGGGCTACTGAAACCTTTCATTACATCAGGTTATTGATTTGCATTTGTTCCTACTTAGAGATACACTTTCATCTTAATCACATACTGTCACTCTATAATGATTTGATTACTACAAACAGTGCCTAACTTGCTTATAACAAAGGAATGGAGGATAATAATTCCGCTTCTTTCTTCTTCATTTGCAAACCTTGTATATCTAGTACTTTCTTGATACTTTTTTTCTGTCATGTCACTACCAGGAATACATGGGAGATGGTTTGAATCCTTCTGTGTGTAGTTTCATTTTTTCTTATATATAGTTCTATGCATTACTCCTTACAAGTATTCCCCTTAGAAATGAGGGAAGAGAAACGTAATAACGAGGTGATTATATAGCAGGTGTGTCACTGAAACATCTTCTAACTACTTTTTAAATATTGACGACTAAGTAATCTCAGGATGTTCTTCCTATAAATCCACAAATTTGCAGGCATCCCTTCAAGAATTTCTAGGAAGTTTCATGTTGTAATTCTGTACCCATTTGGCCGGCTTTAATCAACAGTAGATTTAACAGACAGAAATATATTTTTTAAAGTTCAATGTGATGTTTCAGAATCAAGGGTTGTCTCGTTTATGATTACATAAAGAATCCATTTGTTGTGCTACCATAGACCCAAATCTTTAAATGTCCAGAGGAAACACATATCACCACCACTGACATCGATCTTGCCTGTTCAGGCTCGGGTAATTTGTAGTGAGTGGGCTTAATCAAGACTGGAAGTACTGTTCTACCCATAACAATAACAGTATAATTTTCTTTTGTTCATTTTAAATATGTGGGACAAAATATTCTCTCTTATGACTCACCTCTTTAATATTCTGACACATAAGAACAAGCGATCTACAAAGTGATACTAAATGCTGAACCATATTAACTCCTTTTCTCTTCTTCCATTCTCCAGAATGGAGACACTGCAACACTAAGTCAGAAGAAACCTTTCATCAAGTATTCTTCTTAATCATTCTGCTCAGGTCAAATTAAATAAAGAAATCATTTCCTTCAAATTGTCCTAACCTATTATATTTATGACAAGTGACATAACGGCCTAAATAAGTCCATTACATGAATAAATCACATTAGGGGTATGCCTGCTGTATGTCCTCAAGTTATGTGGTATTATTTATTTGGTTTCTTTGCTTGTACACGTTTAGGCATTTAATATGTGAAGTTGTGATAGATTAAACACTTCTAAAGGATATTTTGAAACTAAAGGGTCATATTGTTCTATTGGTTGCAAACAGAATTTCCACAGTGACTTCAAAGAAATAATTTACTTAAAATCAATGACCCATAGTTCGTTAAGTGCATTACGAGTTCTAGTAGCCATACCATATTACCTTACCACGTAGTTTCTGGTCTAGCTGACAGGTAGAGAACTCTCTCTTCAGACTATTGATTTCACAAACAAGAAATGCATATTGTCTCAAAATGTCGATAAATAGTTGCGGAATTAATGCAAATAAATGCACTATTTGTGATCAGCTGTTTTGGAGAGACAT
Organism: Phaethon lepturus; assembly: GCF_000687285.1. Lineage (NCBI taxonomy): Eukaryota > Metazoa > Chordata > Aves > Phaethontiformes > Phaethontidae > Phaethon > Phaethon lepturus. The sequence continues at coordinate 6,984 of NW_010545270.1, forward strand.
TCTTCATTTCTCTTTTTAATCATGCGATTCTGACTGCCTTTGTGTGGGAGGTGTGGTCCATGGGTTGCTTTCAACTGTCTCAAAAGAAGGGTGAAGTTCTGTTCAATGGAGCTTTTTATTTCAGGAAAATGGTAAAAAGGGTGATTTTATTGAGAAAGGTAATTCATCAAATTAGTTACTAATCCAGGAGACTTGTAGTTAAGAAATTGATTAAGAAGAGAGGCAAATCACATTTAAAATACTATTTTAAGATTTTATGTATTTTTGTTCAAAAGGGGTGATTCTAAACCATTTTTGTGGCCCATTAACTTTACCGAAAGGCTGGAAGGAAAACCTAACAATCTACCGCTAGGCAGGTTCAGCGGCCTGCAGCACTTCCATGGAGGTTTTAGCAGCCCCAACCCTGCGGGAGGCATGGCGGAAGGTCGTCAAAGGCCTGTGCGACTCCAGGAGAGCTACGCCCCACACCTATTTGCATGTCAAGTAGTTTACATATTACAGCCTGTGTAATACTCCACCTGAAGTTCATTACTCGTTGCTACTGGAGAGAAGCTGAAGGGTTCGGGGGAGAAGATGGGGGGGTGCAGGTAGCAGGAGAAAGCTTGTCAGCGTTACTATGGTCTTATTTCACGGCCAAGGCACAGTCGGGGTGGCGTGAACCGTCACAGGACTGACCTTGCTCCTGAAGGGTTTACAATCTACATAAATAAATAGATAGAAGAGGCTGAAGCGATCTCCTCCCCAGAAACATAAAAGCAATGCTCGCACTTGAGTCGCCGTCAAGTGTCGTCTTCCAATATGCCATGTTGGGCGTGACAAGCATTTCTCTTGGGCAGTTAAGATGAAATATGATGCTTTCAAGTTTCAGGTGCATCTATTCCAATTCCTACAAGAATTAAAAGACATTTGAAACAGATAACTCACCAAAGAAATGAAAAATACAGTCCCTTGTTTGTTGTGAGCAGATACTGATAGGACAGTCAAAGCCATGACCAAGTGAAATTCTTAATTTCTTTAATAACCTGTAATTAATACTGCTGTTTGCAAAACGTACGTGCTTTTCCAGACTCCAGTTCTGTTACAAAATCACAGGAGGATTAATATTAGTTGCTCCTGATTATCAAAAGTATCAGGAAACAGAATACAGCTGCATTCAAGAACAAAAACGATTTAACGTAGCAGCATTTTGCATTTGGAAGTGTGAAGGGGGACAAACTAATGGCATTCTGTGGGTTAATAATTTTATCACTTATCATAATAGCTTTCTAATCATACATTTTGTACTCTATGAAGATCTTCCAACTTTTACACCTGCTATTTACAGTCCTGGAATGCTGTATCCTGTATCCAAAGGCTTTATCTTTGAATTTATGCTCTAGAAATATGTTACCATTTCTTCTACATCAAAGAGAAGTCAAACTATTGACAGAAATTCCATTTAATACATCAAATGTGGAAGAGAATTAAAGAATATTTGTAATGGTAAATCTATTAATTAACAGGTTTTTGTTTCTGAGGTATAATGGAAAGCTGACAGTTGCAAACCTAACACTGCCAATTTAATATGCTTTTCCTTTGTAATAATTTTGGGGGTAATGTAATGGGTTAAAATAAATCCCTATGAAACAAGCATTTCTAAAAATGGTCATCCAGTTGTAAAGTCACTTTCCAGACAGAAAAAATAAAATTGTGGCCATAATTGGAAAATTCCTATAAAAGCCAGTGAAAATGATGGAACAGATTAATTTTGAATCAGTCAGCATTGTAACCTTTACATTTTTATACCATGAGCTAGATTATTTTATCCTCTTTCTTCCAAAATTCAGATTTAACAAATATTTGGAATGGTAGATGAGTTATTTATATTTTAATAGCAGGGGAAAAAGGTTCTATCGAAGTAATTGTTACCCATCTGTTTTACAGTGCACGCCATCGAGCTTTCTGGCAGCACGTGCTCGGCAGAACTCTGCAGTTTCTGCAAGTTTTAGTCAAAAAGACTTTGACAACTTTACTTTCCTTAAGAAAATAGAAAGATGTTAACAACCCAAAAATATGTCGTCTTAACTGATGTAAGGTCTCACCAAGACAATTTTCACTGAACTATGCAGCAGTATTTTTGTGGATTTTTATCAGAGATGTTAACATAATCCCTTCACTTGTAAAATAAACTCAGTAAAGTTGGGAGGCTGTTATTTAACGTATAGTGGCATATTCAGAACGTGTTTGCTCTGTTGTAACAGTGAAGAATGCATTTCATTACAAATGTCAAAACATTTCAAAGGAGCTTCTAATTAGCAATGAAATTTCCCCAAACAAGAATGTATACTAGCAAGTAGGCAAGTTCCTTTTGGTTTTCCGGGATTTTTTTCTCCTGATTCCTCTCTTATAATTTGTCATCTTTTGAAGGAAAAATACTTCAGTGTTATTTTTAAGTATATGATAAAATACAAAATCCAAAGTCCATTAAAAAGCAATAGGAAGCTTTCAGTTAACGTCGGGGACCTTGGGGTACAAACAGTATGAATGCCAGCTGATCAGCAGAGAAAGCAGCCCTAGCATAGCCATATATTACACTTCAGAGATACGGTTCTCTCCCTGAGCCACGCCCCACCGTAGCTAGAGACCTATCGAGATGCAGAAATACTTGATAGTGGCAAATAAATGATAAAAAGTTATCTCTATACCTTATCATCTCAAAATGAGGAGAAATACATTCTGCTTACTACACACCAGTGTAAACTAAATGAAATTAGAATAAGGCAGCAGCTTAGGCAAGCAAATCTAATTTTAGAAAAAGCTTCATGTTTTCACATTTTTTTCCCTAGAATCGCTAGTACCTTAAAGCGAAGTGGGATCTTTAAACTTTAGACTCAACAACAAACCACAACTAGAAACAGGAACTCAGGCTCAAGGCTTCCAACTAAGTGAGAGTGGTTGGATTTCCTGGCAGAAGATAATTTTTGATGAAGAAATAAATTCATCTTAATAAAAAGAAAAAGCACTCATTTATTTTGTGGAGATGTCTCTCTGTGGAGATATTTAATTCAGAATGATCTAATTTTTTTCATAAGCAATTCTCACAGTGTTGGCTTACCTCAAGTAATATCTGTGTTAAAGAAAGGTGGCAAACAGGTTTATATCCTTAATTAGAATAAATTTCATTTTCAGTGTGATAGACAGCCATGTAACCATGCAGCTCTTACTAAATTAATACAATCTCTATAGATACAGCCTTAAGCCAAGCGGACAATTTACCTCTGAAATCTCAGTAAACCAGTTGCTCTTGGTAAACAATAGGATTTGGTAAACAATGGGCTAATGAAAGAAAATGATATTTCCAGTAAAGCATTAGTAGAGTTTCACTGGAGAGAAGAGAGAAGAACAAGAAGGTGTTCAGAGAGGAACTAGTCCATCAAAGCCCGAGAGCGTATTTAGGAAGGAAGGAAGCAAAGAGGAATTCACGTCTAGTACGTGTCACCACACTGATTTTCTTTGGCTTTGTTTTTGAAGGGTGGAGGGTTGCGTCTCTAGGCCAAAGCAGGTGTTCAAGTTTGGTAACCGCAAATCTCAGATGCGAGGATTTGGTAATCGGATGGGCCCATGTGCATCTGAAGACACAGCAGCAGAGAAAAAACCTCTGTGAATTACAGTTTTGCAACCACATCCTGCAGGTACCGATGCTTGGTGAGAAAGTTTAGCTTTACATATTCAAAACAGAAGCATGTCCAAAGTGTCAGAAAGGTTCTTCGAGGCCAGCCACATGCATTTGTATATGGAAGTATATTTGTACATATATACACGGTATCTATATATAGATATATAGTGTATATATCTATATATATACTCATGTATATTAGTGTAAGCACGAAAAGAGTGCGTCTGACTTCTGATGTGTAAAGAATTAAAAACTCTGGGCCTTCTTCATTACTAATGAGTCCATTAGTAATGCTACAGGTTGTAAAAACACGATAAGGATTTTTTTACCTTTAATTAGTAACAAAACAATTAATTTTTACATTTTAACATTCTGATTGCCTGAGGTCATAGCAAGTTAATAGTAAACCCAGAAATTATGTATCAGACTTCTACTTTCTCCCTTGGGAAACTGGAGTAGGCACAGAGCTGTTTACTTAGCGGAAGTAAAACAGATGAAAAATTAAGGAAATGGGGGAAAAAAAGGTACAAAATTAATCCATAATACTCACACTATGTAGCACTGCAGTGAAAACAAGACAGCCTTTGAGTAGCCTGATTTAGGTTAGAAAAGCGCTAAACAGGAATGAGTCTGTAAGGCTGCTGGAGAAGTACCATTTCTGTTGAAATCAAATATCGGGACATTTATAAGAGGACATTTCATCTCATGTCATCCTGAGTAACAGCTTTGATTCTTCTACTTCCATTTTTAACATTAAGTAATTGGCCAGTACGAGGTCAGATTTATTTCCTTCTGAGAATTACTCAGCCCTCGGGATGAAGGGCAAACATCAAGCTCTTACCACTTGGTCCTAGTGCACTTGCGCTCTACTTAAGGAGTAAAAACTGCCAGTGCACTTCCACGTTTCCATTTTGAATGGCTCCTAGCCCTTTGATTTCTTTTTCAAGAGGGTCAGTCTTCCTACTGTTTTTTCTTAGCTTTCATAGCTAATTATCCACTCTCTTCTGTGGTCCTCCGAAGGGCTTCCATGATGTCTGATAAAAGCTGACCGGCAAAGGAATTATCTAGGAAAATATGTTACTGTTTCCTCATGGCTAGAAAATTTTAGATTGCTCTACCTTGCTACCATAGATGACCAAGGGTTTGGAATGAATTAAATAAGTTGAAGGATTAAGGGGTTGGAATGACAAATGTGAGTTTTGAGGAAACTGTGTAAATAAATCAACACAGGCTGGCTAACAGAAATTAAGCGGGAGACGTGATTCTCTTCTACACAAACACGAATGCCAAAAACAAAAAAAAGAAAAAGGAACTGTTTAGGGTGAAGCCCAAGGAGACAAAACTAGTGCTAACTAGACTAGCTAGGGCACTGGAAAATACCAGAAGAATGTGCTAAAGGTGAGAGGTGGGTGGTTGTGAAGTGTTCTGGTAAGGGTGCTGGTGCAACCCTGAAGAGGACAGCCAAACCTGACAGCCATGTTCAACCACATAAATTGTATTCAGTGTTTTTAAAATTTATTTATTTATTTAATTGTTACATTTGTAGAATATTTTTTAATTTTGCTTTGTTTTGCTATTTTATGGTTATTTTCATCTTTAAGGCGAGAAAAAAAAGATAGTGAATCATTGCAAGCAAGATTTGCATGACTAGATTTTTTTTATATATGATATTTGAAAGGTAAGATTTACAGAAAGATGGTGTGGTTCATGGTAATAACACACGGTGTGGTTCATGGTAATAACACAGGCCACTGGGTTTTCTGGAAAGATACTAGCAAGCTATGAAAGACAAGAAAAGAAATTTCAATGCTTGAAAAAAGAAAAGTTTTTTTAATTAATGTTTGCCACTTTCTAATAATAAATACTATCAGTTTTTTAAAGATCTACATCTTAAATAGCAACAGCTACATCCTAAGTGTAAAATACAGTGTACACAAACATAGAGCTCAGTTAGGACTATAGAAATCACCAGTAACGATACTACGCTTTTAGACTGATTACAGAACTTGTACTTTTTTCTGAGAGAGTATCCATTTAAAATTGGCTATTTATTGCTTATTAAGTATAGTGTGTGTAATATTTTTCCTTTGCGGCTATACTTTTCAGATGTATTGATGATCACAATGAATGAGACTATGGGGGTTTATTTTTACTGCACTATTAAGTCCCGAGTTAATCTGGGACTGTTATTCCATGGTAGCATCATACTTTATACAGATCAATAGTCAAGAATTACTTTTAAAGAATCCAAACCTGAATGAAAAAAATAAAAATGAGAAACTTGTGGCTGCATGAAATCACTGTCTCTTTCACAACACTTTCAGAGTCAGAAGGCCAGGAAAAGTTACTGTTTTCAAAATTCGTGTTTCCATGTTTTTCTTTGAAAATATGTTTTTCACAATGTGAATGGGAAAACAGCATATCCCAGCAAGCCCAGTAACCACAGTAAATGGCACGGGCAGAGAAGCACGTATCATAAGCAATATACAATATTAGAAAAGAATAGGTCAAAGTGACTCAGAGGTTTGTAAGAGTACTGAGCACAGTATCCTTTCTTTGCCAGAATCTACTCTTTGATGAAATTCAGTGTGATTTTATATTTTATCAGCTGTGTACATCAAGTAATATTTAATGCCTTGCTTAAGCCCTTTGTCCTTATATTTGCTGAGGAGTATTGACAACAGAATTATAAACTGGACATAAATTGCTGAGGACCTAATTATGTAGCAATTTAGCTATATTCAGAGTTACCTGTGGATGGATCGATATCCACGAGCTGTTAATATCTCCATAAGATGTATGTTATCTTTTGGGGCAATATATAAACTGTAGCTGAATCAAAAAGAAAGAGAAAAGATTTTCTAACTGAGCCATCACCAAAAAAAAAAAAAAGAACAAAAACAAACAAACAACAACAACAACAACAACAACAACAAAACTGGCAGTAACAGGTTATGGGACAATTTTTTTTTTTTAATTCAGATGGAAAAAAGTTAAACTTAGGAAAAAACTAATGACCCAAAACACAATGGCCATGCTATTGGCTTCATCGTCTTGAGCAAATAGCAAATTAGTCGGCACTTTCTGAAAACACTGCTCACAGCTGGACACAGCATTCGCGCTGACCTAATAGCAACAAGCTTGTTTTGTGCGTGGCACAACCCTCTTGTTCGCAAACCGTCGCACTGTCACACTGCTGACTCAGGCTTTCAGGTCAACCACAGCAGTTTTAAATGCGTTAATAGGAAAACATAAGAGAAATATCTAAAATACTAAAATCCGTTAAAGAACCAATTTCCTTAGAATGAGTGGGGACTTTGATTTTCTGATTCAGAGGGAAAATGAGTTACAGCTTGGGTGACGGAATATAACCATGCCACAGCGTCCCCGTTGATTTAGGATTTGCTAAACTGAGCAATTAAGTTATTTACTGGTGCACAATTCAGCCGTCACGGAAATAGAGGAATACCGTGGTACATTTCCCCGGAATGTTTCTGGGGGCAAAGCGTACCCAGGTGTCTTGCTGGTGCAGAAGGTAAAAGAGAGAAACTGTAATTAAAACTTGCTTCATTGAAACACGAGCAACGAAGTCAGCCTTGCTGCTAAATTTCAGGTCAGAATACAGACAATAAAATGAGACCTGCAGAAATAATTTGGTTTAGCAATGCAGGACATCAACAACAGCTTTATAACTCTGGGTAATTTAGATGAAGCACTGAAGCAGTGAAGAAAAAAATAAAAGAAAAAAGCTTATGTGTTATATAAAATTCATCTACCTGCCCATAATTTCTCCTTAAAAAGTTCCATTCCAGTTTATCTTTGAAGAAAGCAATTGCTTGGCATATTTCTGTGCAAGGTTTAAGAACTTAATGAGCTATCCTCTAGAAAAATCCTACTCCAAGCTAATGGCTTTTGGCTAATGAAAGAGATTCTGTAGCAGAGCAAATACTTCGACACTTCCGTGCGTAACCGCAATGAGGTGGCAATCCTGCAGGGCCCCGATAAACTCCAGGTTGCAGCATGTCATTCTTTGGCTAGATTTAGGACCAGGGTTTCCCAAGGACGGCGTCCCGGCTGTGCAGCTCCGCTGACCCTCCCCTCGGCTTGCATCGCCTCAGCCACCGCGTCTCCCAGCGCCGGGTGGGTCTCACTCCCCGCTTCGAACGGCTGATTCAATACCACCGCTTCCAGAACTAGTCCTTACTCTCACGTATTGGTGAGAGCTGTTGTTAAACGCACTCGTTTAGGATCAGAAAAAGAAAACTCCTCTACCTGCTTTGCCGCATAAGAATACTTAAGAGCGTTTCTTGAGGCAGGAGAGTGCGGGAGTAGAAAATCAGGAATGATACAAGCAGGGGAACCACACGTTGGTGTTTGAACGGACTGCCTGCAGCGAAACAAGGTTCCGTGCAGACTCAGTGTATAGATCATCTCTGTTACATTTAGCTATAAATCAGATCTCCCTCTATTCCTATAGGTCTTAAACCCATGCACCCTTAGATACCACTTACGTCATTGTTCAGGTTCTCCTGGTGACCTAACGAGATAAAGTGGGAGTGCAGGCTACCATGTCTTGGGACAATTATAATACAGAATCACAGAATCACTAAGGTTGG